>NW_026867303.1:0-27843 GCF_026571515.1 Ruditapes philippinarum | reverse complement strand
CAAAAGGTCCATTCACGGCCATCTGAACCCTTCCCTGAACTGAAACGAATATAATGGGCTATATTGTACAGAAGAAATTGATCCTGAATACACAACAGACAATGGCTGCAAACACATAGGAAACGCTAAGTAGTAGCACATTTCAAATGTGCAGATCGAAAGAGGATAATCAACTAGAAACCTCGTTCAATATTTGGTGATACTGAACTTCTCGTGAAAGCCTGTTAATGTCAGAAACAAAGAAGAATTTTCTACGTAATATGGACTGTCTACAAAAAGTGTATACATAAAACAAAACATATTCTATTCTACAAATGAATAATACTTTAGCATGCAATTTATTGCAAACGTTGATATGAATGCATATATTACATAATTGCAAAAACTTGGTAGAAATGAATAATTTATCCCTAGTAAAAAAAGTTGTGATGATATATTTCTCATATATTCCCTTTATTTGTATGATAGTCAAGAAGAAACAATTAATCCAATATTTCAGCCTTAAACGTGAACTGTAGAATGACGCTTTCCAAGCAACGTTTGAGACGTGATACATATAAATTGTTTTTAAGAATGGATCACAGGGTTTGTTATAAAAAAATTTGTTTTGAATATTGGAATACATTAATAGAAAATAACAAGCCGTTTTAGGATGTAAAAGAAGCATATAAAGATAAAAATAACAACATAAAAGGGAAAATTTCGGTACATGATAAATAAAAACAGAATGAAATCAATAGATAGCATACTGCTAAAGAAAAAGAGACAACCAGGAATACCAGTTTGCTTCTTTTAAAATGAAGCGTGCGTGATTTCATTTTGCAGCAACTATTGGCTTCGGATATGCTGTAGAAGAAATAATCGTTAAAGCATCAGGAAAGTTTTGGAACACGGTTCACTCGGTCATAAAATATTGCCTGGTGATATTATAGCTATAGTAATTACAGTTACTATTTTGCGAAACATGAAATAGTAAAAATTACTATTTTGCGAAACATGAAATAGTAAAAAGCTATTTAGAAATCAAGGCCTTATGTTTATAGTATTCTTTGGTAATTTGTTTTGATGATTATATATCCAATGCTTCAATACTTTTCTAACGTTTCCCGTTAATCAAAATATGTCCTGATCTGATCAAAAACATATCATTATTTTACAACCATTTTGAGATTGCCGAGGATGCTTGCTTTGAAGTATTATACTTCAGTCCTATCCAATTTAAGGCGGGGTTTTATTGTAATATGACAGACAAACGGACACTCAGTGATCATTAATATCATCCTAACTATTTATGCAAGTTCGTTTAGGATTATATTGTAAATTCAAATTAGTATCAATATTGTACTTCACAAATATATTGAAGTATTTTAAAAATATACTATGCTCTTCCTTGAGTAAAATAATTTAATAACAGAAATTAATTGAAACCTATAAAATTCTCACTGAACATGTCTAATTTGAATAAAAGAATGAATAAACTTTGTATGGGAAGCTGCGTTCCCTATTACAGGTCAAGGAAAGTTGGTCCTTTCTTAAAAAAACTGATATATTCATAATGTGATCAACTATTGTGTGTAGGGTTTTTAACATAACATATCTACTTCGTGTGAAGTCAAAACATGTTTATTCTATATTGACAAGAGAATGTAAAGCAATATTTTCTAATATCGAATTTGAGCATTGTATATCTTTAAGAAAAATTATTGAATAACGCGCTTTTGGATAAAAGCCTTATATACGATATTACCAGTATGAATATCATGAAATATTGTCCAAAGATATGCTTATTGTTTCTATACACAGGAAAGAGATAATGCAAGCTGTTTCAATTTGAAAATATACCAAATGTATTATTAAGTTATAAATAAAGCTATAGGAAAATATAAATTATTTATATTTAATATACTGAAAATGAGATACTATTAGTAAAATGTTGTGATATGCATTCCTGCTGCATTTTAAATTCAACGAAAAGCTTCAGGATACTTTAATTTTCACTTGTACAAAAAATATATAAAAGAGAAATATAAATATCTTAAAGTTTCTGTTACATGCAAGAGAAATACACGTAAAAGTCTTGTGATGTTTTTGTTTCCTGAATTTTTTGTGCATGTTTGATAAAATGTCGCATATAAATCTTTTACATTGGCAATGTACTTTATTGAAAAGTGTGGTTTATAACTGAATGTTAAAGAGTGTACATTGATTAGAGTATAATAAAATATATATAAATACATTTTCATTTTTTATGCCACGGGCATATAGTAATTGAACTATTTGCCGTCTTTCTGTCCGCATGAGGTTAACCTAAAACGGCAAGTTAGATTTTTCTCAAGTTCTACCAGTGCCGATGGCTTTGTAATTTCACACTTACTAATCAATAAAAAGTACATTATCTGGGCAAGTTACATAACTATAGCTTCCATTTTTACCAGGTAATTGCCCTTTTCAGCACTTAGAAACTGAATAATGGTTAACCTTAACCAGAAAGTTGGATTTATCTGAAATTCAATCTATACTAATGGCTTCATAATTTCAACACTTACTTTTCAATACAAAGTTCATCATATATTGCCAAGTTATAAAACTGTGTATATCAATTTTCCCCAGTTATTACCTTTTTTTTATCACTTTGAAAATGGGGCCCTTTTTGGGTTTAACTATTCCGGAAATTTGGGGATTTATTTTATTTCTTAATTTTAAATTTATAAAAATAGTCCTTCAATTTGGTAAGTGGATATTAAATGATTCTCTTATATTTTATAGAGTAAGAGATATCTTGGGCCAAGGTCAATGTCGCTGATCTAGAAACATGCCAAGGTAGGTGCTCTATCTTTGGGTGTAGTTAGGGTCAATTGTGCCAAGGTCAATGTCAACAATGTCGAAAATAGATTTTTACATTTTTACAGGTGTATTAACCTTATTATATTGCCAGATGTCATTTATATTTTGTAGTAACATAAAATTGAAGTCTTCTCCTTTGCATGGAGTTAGGGGCCTGGGTCAACATTGCTAAAAGGTTTTTGACATTTTTGCTCACATAGCTTTTATTTCTTGACTGATGTATTTCATATTTGAAAGGAAGGTAATCTGCATGGTTTTCTTCCTTTCGATTGAGGAAGGGATCAGTGGGTCAAAGTCACCAGTGCTAAAATAGATTTTTACACATATTCCCATATAGCCTTTATTTATAGGCAGATGTATTTCATAGGAAGATACCTTGCATGATATTCTTCCTTGTGACAGAGGTAGAGGTCAGTGGGTTATTGTGAAGGGTGTCAATTATAGAATTCTACGCAATTGCTTATAAATAGTCTTTAGCTATTTGATAACTTGCATCCTTTGGATTGAGTTAAGGATCAGTTGGATTTAGGTCACCAGTGCTAAATAAATGATTTTTACCTTTTTGGCCAAACAGTCTTTATTTATGGACAGATGACTTTCAAATTTGGTAGGAAGAAATCTTGCATGGTCTTTTTTCTTTGAATTGAGTAAGAGGTCAGTTGGTCCAGGTCAAGAGTGCCAAAATTAGATTTTTATATATTAGTTTATACGGCCTTTATTAATAGACCGATGATTTACATATTTGGAAGGAACATACCTTGGATGGTCCAGATATAAGTAAGAAAAATAAACAAGAGATCATGGCCCTGAGTCACTCACCAGAAACAACTGCTTTTCAGTGTTGGAAATTATCCATTGTGAATATTTTCGTATATCAAATTTGAGCATAGAATATGTTTAAACAATAATTATAAGAAATGCCATGACCTGGGGCATTTAACATATGCTTAAACGTGGGCCAATTAAATTAATATGAGCAAACTTAATAAAGTTTGGTGATCATCCATGAACTAGTTCTGTAGAAGAAGATGTCTAAAGGTTTTTTCTATTTTTAGCTCTAGAGACCCCTAAAAGGGGCCAATCAAATGAATATGAGCAAACTTGATATAAGACTACACAAGAATGCTACAGACAAAGTTTGGTGATCATCCATCAATTAGTTCTGTAGAAATAGAGGTTTAAAGGTATTTCTTTTTTTTAGCTTTAACAGCCCCTAAAAGGGGCCAATCAAATTAATAAGAGCAAACTTAATAAAAGACTACCAAAGAAAGCTACAGACAAAGTTTGGTGATCATCCATTTATTAGGTCTGTAGAAAAAGACGTTTAAATGTATTTCTATTTTTAGCTTTACCGGCTCCTAAAAGAGGCCAATCAAATTAACATGAGCAAATTTAATTAAAGACTACCTAATAATGCTACAAACAAAGTCTTGTAATCATCCATCAATAAGTACTGTAGAGATTGACGTTTAAATGTAATACTTTTTTAGCTTTAGCAGCACCTAAAAGGGGCCATTTAAATAAATATGAGCAAACTTGATAAACGACTACCCAGGAATGCTTCAGACAAAGTGCGGTGATCATCCATTCATTCGTTCTTTAGAAGAAGATGTTTAAATGTTTTTCTATTTTTAGCCCTAGAGACCCCTAAAAGACGCCATTTAAAATTAATATGAGCTAACTTGATATAAGACTTCCCAAGAATGCTATAGACAAAGTTTGGTGATCATCCGTCAATTAGTTATGTAGTAGAAGATGTTTAAAAAAATCTATTTTCACAACCGTCAGTAGCATCTAATTCGAGATTCAAACATTTACACGGTCTTTCAATCGCTTTCTACGCCATTAGGCATCTTGTGTGAAACGTTGCGGTTTTCGTTGCTATTGGCCAATCAGAAGACTCGTTACAAAATATCGAACAGCTGATTGACAATGGCGTAGAAAGTAATCTAAAGACCGTGGAAAGGTTTGAAATTCGAATTTTGCATGTATCAGATGCTACTGACGGTTGTGAGTGGTCCAACTTAATGTATTTGGTAATATTATTTAGTAAATTCAAGTAATTTTGACCCGTAGTCAGCTGACATACATGTATTAGTCTATGTTTACGTACCGAATTGGTGTGCCGCAATTATGTCTACCAAGGATTTTAGCTCACGAAGTTCGCTCGTTTCCTGATAGATATTTCATGAACGGGAAGGCCTAGAGACTTGGGTTGGTCTCATTTTGAAGCTTTATATAAACGTGAAATAGTGATAAAAGTTTTTTTTAATTGTCTGGCCAATTGTTTTTCACAACGGCCCGGAAATGAAATCCCTTGCTCGTAGGCTCGAATCTGGAGTTTCCGGCCTTCTCTTAACTTATAGTATATTTTAAAGGGGTCATTATATACATTTTTTTGTTTTTTTTTTGACACTTTTAAGATGAACACAGGTTTTTTTTATCAATCTGGTCATATTTTTTCTTCCCAGGTCCGATACTTTTGCCTGTGACCCTGACCCTTCGGTTCTGGTGAGATAATAAAAATACAGTGAATTCTAAAATGAAAAGTAAAAAAAACATGTATAGTCACAAATGTAGGTTCTAAGTAAACTAATTTTAACGTTTTATTTGTTTATTTATTTATTCTTATTATTCATTTACCATTTTTTATTATCATTATTTGTTTATTTTGAAACAAAAAAAGTCATCGTAACACTAAGAGTCCACAATACACCACTGAACAGCTGTCTTTACCCTTCTTTGTATAGGAAGTATTAACGGTTTAACCAAATCAGTTCTCTATATATTCGTAATAAATATATAAGCATGATTATTTGGCAATAAGATCAGAAGTGATCGAATCAATTCACGTGACATGAAATTCGTTGAAAGGAAGTAAATTAACTTAGGAATTAAGGAGGTAAAATTTTGTCACATTAAAAGATTTTTTTGTAACATTTTATTCATGTATTCATATATTCAAATAACATTAATTTATAGCATTATTTCAAATATGCTTACAAAATATTAAGAGGAATAAAAACATATTTATCACATAAACGTAAATGAAATGTTTTATTCAAGTTTCGGTTTTGTTTCCACTAAACGTGATTGGGCTTGAAAATATATAGATTTGTTCAAAGGAAACAAGTGATTACTTGCGCTTATCTGACTCAGTAAAGTTCCAGAATATTATAAATTTTGTTCATTTTTTCGTTATATTTATCCATCACGTGACCAGTAAGTCAACTTCTTTCTCTCATTCTTACCGCATAAGAACGCTGCCAAAGATTAAAATGTTTGAAATAAAATGTTTGTACGAGTAAAAATTAGACAGAGTCGGTGCAAGGGGCGTGAGCGATAGCTAGGTGCTTTTCGAATACTCTCAGTGTGAACAGCCCCAACGTAACCAAGTCTGCATCATTTTTTGTTTTGCCGTTTGGTATTCTTTAGGAACTTCTGTTTTTTTCTGTGTTTTTTTCCCTATTGATCACTTCATTTCACCGAAATATGAAATGGACTATAATATTGATATAAATAAATATTGTTTAATTATTTACCTTTGTAATTTCATATTCATTTAAAATAATATTTCAAATATCGATTGTCTACCACTCGACATACGTTTATATTACGCGGTAATAAACTCCTTGTTTTAACTTTTGAGAACACTCTCCCCCTTCCCTTATATATGTCCTATTCCAGATCGGTGTTAAAATTGGTGCTTTTCCTGTGTAGCAGGGTATTTTGGAAGTTGGGGACTGTATAACGTAGGTAAACGTTGCTTTCCCTTGTAACCTTCATACACAATTCATTGATAATTTCTAAAAGGTTACCCCCCCCCCCCCCCAAAAAAAAAAGTTATTAGCATTACTTGAATAAGTTAATTTAATTCCTATTTATTCACATTATTCAAACTATTAGATATTTTTTATTCTAAAATAAAACAAAATACAACGCAACACTGATAATACGCTTAATATCACTGTGCAACTATCTAAACCATATTTTTGGCTCATAACTTAACGTTAAAATCAATGCTATTAACAATGAATCTGTACATGATATTTTACTTACAAGATATCACAATAAGATCACAGTGATCGAATAAATCCTCGTGAAACGAAATTCAATATTACGGACTGGGAGGTATCATTTGATATGATTTTAAGAATCTTTGATAAAAATTTATACAAAAATAGTTATCTATAACTTCTACATGCATTTATTCAGAAATTTATATTTTATTTGCTAACTGAATCAAAATGGTTTCGTCTGTTTTTCGTTGCTTTAAAAAAGTAAAAAGGAAAATTAATTTAAAATCGTTTGTTGCTGACAACTATGGTTATCAACAGACTATATTATTGTATGATTTACTTTGTCTGTTATTTTTGTTCTGTATCCTACTGGTTAACTGTTAATCAACTGTTATGTCAATACTCATGTACAACATTGAGCACTTATCACAATGCTTGCAAACAATTTTGATACAACTTTGAACTGTATATACTGTATCTCTTTCTAGTTTACCTTATTCTTAATTAAACAATGCAAAAACCATCCTTCGATTAACATTTAAATCACTGACATAAACTCATAAACTTCTTTAACGCGGTTTTATATATAAGTTCCCAGGAAATCTGATTTTCTAAAAATAAAACTAATTTCCAGATAATTCAAAACAATATAATGAAATAATCCAAATGTTATAATTATCGATTATCGAGAGACAACAATTTGACTTCGAATAATTGATGGATTCGAAATTTCATATCCGATTAGTGGTTAACGGCTACTAATAAACTTGGAACATAACATTAAACATAGCAAAACAGTTTTTGTAATTTATAACACATATGTAACATGAATTCAAACGACCAAATAAAAAACACATAAAAACAACATAAAAAAAACCAAAGAGAAATGTGTCGAAATAAATATTTAATTGGCATCAAAGACATAACTACATGCATTTAATTCCGTATAACGTAGAACGTAAAATAAATCTAACACTTTGCTGTCAATATCAATGATAGATGAAATGCAACACAATTGTATCAAATCTTTAATTAAAATCATTAATTTGAGCACTTAACCATATTCCAAATTGTATAATAGGGATTAAAATTTACTACAAAAACATAGGACGTATTCGAATAATGGATATCGAATAATACGTTCGTGTTATATTTATTTATATAGAACAGGACGCGGATAATACCGGGTGTGTAGAAAATCCGTGGTTAGACTGTAAATCATGTAAACATTAAATTGTCTTGTACATTATAGCAGGTACGCAATATTGTCATTATTATTTACGAACCCGCACTCGCTCCTCGATTTCACAGCAATTTGCTCTTTTAATAGTGCTCATTCTATATAATATATAGTTGTTATCAATTTTATACATTTCAATCCCTTTACTTCAACTACCGTATAATGTGCATTCGTACAAATGTAATCACTGTGAAACGTTTTGGGCTGAATTGTATTCAATAAATTCGTATTTGTTTTACACAGAAGAATACCCTTACGATAAAGTCAAAAGCAATCGAATAATGTTTACAGATAACGGAAGTAAATTAACAAACGCAGGTAAATTTTTATATGGCATTGAATGTTTAGTAAACATAAATAGACAACACTAACGTTTTGTATTTCCAATTATTTCTATTTATTTACAATAACCTAAGTTTAACGAATAAAGAAATTCTGCGACTTGTTATGTATCTTTGAAAACGGAAGAGAAAGTATATTCTTGTACACTATACTATGAAACTACTTTCATTATCACTTAAAATTACATCGATACATACCAAAAAGTTGTACATAATGAGAAATAAAATTAGGTAAAATGATAAACACAAGAAGGGTTTCATTCAGCTTTTTCTGTTGAACTGAACGTGCTCTTGCTTCCAATCAAATAACATTGACGGATGCAAGTTTGTCGTGTCAAGTAAATCAGTCGTTTCTTGTTTGTTTGTTTGTTTCCCTAAATTTTCATTGTTTTGAATATCATTAACACATATTTAGTTATTAATGAACTTTTTTTGTCTAAAGAACTTTAGTTTCATTTAATGCTATATCAAACTTTCAGGACAGAACAGTATTTGTTAATTGTTATATCTGTTTGGAAATCTAAATATTTATACTTTTTATATATATAAAGTTCCATAAAATGGTTTAATATTCTCTTCCTTTTGTTTGTTAAGTCAGGTTTCACAAATATACATGTAAAGATACTTATAACTTCTCAGTTTATTTAGTAATATATTTACACA
The DNA here is from genome assembly GCF_026571515.1 of Ruditapes philippinarum. Taxonomy (NCBI): domain Eukaryota; kingdom Metazoa; phylum Mollusca; class Bivalvia; order Venerida; family Veneridae; genus Ruditapes; species Ruditapes philippinarum. The sequence continues at coordinate 18,736 of NW_026867303.1, read as the reverse complement.
TACATTTTCATAAACCTTAAGATAAACGATCAAATACTTCATTTTTAGCATTGTTTCTTATCTATGGTCAGTTCAATAACCTTAATTATCATACACCTATTCAAGTCTGTTACATGTAACTTATATTCCGAAGTTAACAAAAGAAATGGTCATTGATGACATATTTTGACTGGTGATAATAAGAAATAAGAACATATTTTTTTCAAATAAACTTTTCGAATAAAATATGTTCGTTTAATGTCGAAAACATAGTTACCAGTGAAAAAGGAAGTATATTTCATTAAGAAAATATTCAAATATATCGGGAGGGAAAAGCGGGTGAAGAATAGTGAAGTCTAATTCCAAGGTGCTAAATATTTCATTCTTCCGTCAAAATAAACAAGACATTTTCTTATCAAGTAGTGTTTGCATTTTTGTTAGATCAAGCTAATCAAAACACAACACAATTTGTATGAAATAAATACAGTCTATCAACGTTACGCGTTGAATTTGTTATTGCTAATTCACTTGTGCCACATTTTTAGGCCTACTTAGTTTAGTATTCGTCGCGGTATGACCAGTAATGTGTCAGTGTTGCCGTTAAACACAAATAGATAAATTTCCTTGACGGTGTCAAATTGGTGCTTTTCCCTTGTAACTGGGTATTAAGTAACGACTTTAATTTTATTATATAATTATGGAGAAATGGAAGACTGTCTATTACGTCATAACGTAATAAACGCTTCTCTCCTTTGTTAGTTTTGTACTTATGTTTCGCTGATATCACAATTATAAATTTCTTATATTGAACAAAAAAGTTTAGTTTCAATTTTTCAAAATAAGGGCAAAAACTTACAAATCGATCTCTGAAAACTTGGCTGATAAAATTATACTTCCGCATTTGCATGATAAAAGTAAGAAAAATACTTAAAATACGGTGAATTCTAAAACGAAAAGTCAATACATGTAAAGCAATCGCCAGTTATAGTCGAAAATGTTGGTTTCTTGTTTACTTATAAAATGAACTTATCAAAGATCAGAAGTAATCGGATCAATCCACGTGACACGAAATTCTTTGAAAGGAAGTTAATTAATTTAGGAATTTTGGAGGTAAAATTTGTAAGATTTAAAGAATTTTTGATAACATTTTATACATGTTCTTAAAACTTAAATTAACATTAATTTATAGCATTATTTCATACATGCTAAAAATATTATAAGGAATAAAAAAAACGTAATAATCACATAAACGCAAATAAAATATTTTATTCAAGTTTCGGTTTTGTTTAATTTAATTGGGCTTGGAATTTATAAAGACGTAAATAATTTTGTTGCTTTTTTGTCTAAATAAAACTAGTGGTTACTTAAGCTTAGCGTATCTGACTCAGTAAAGTTCCAGAATATTTTTAAGGTTGTTCATATTTTCGTTATAATCATCCATGACATGACAACTAAATCAACTTATTTCTGTTAGCCTAACCTCATTATAACGAAATGTTTATAACAGATTTGAATAATATATTTGTACGAGTCAATAGTAGACATAACCGGTGCAAGTTTTAACGGTCAAATCAATGCCATTAACAATAAAACTGGTATATAATGTAAGGTATTTTAGTAAGTTTTAAGATTTAACGATAAGATCAGAAGTAATATAATATATCCTCGTGACACGAAATTCTTTGAAAGGAAGTAAATTAATTTTAAGGACTCGTCAGAAAATGGTTATATATAACTTCGAAAAGCATGTATTCAAGAAATAATATTTTATATTTTATTTGCTAAATGATTCAAAATGGGTTTGTCTGATTTTTTATTGCTTTAAAAAGTGAAAAGGGAAGTTAATTGAAATCAGTTGTTGTTGACAACTGCGATTATCAAACATAATAACAGCCATGAATTTTAATGGAAACATGGCAAATATAATAACAGAAAATATATTAAGAGAATACAAAAATGTGTTTATAACATAAATGAAAAAAATGCTTTATTCCAGTTTCGGTTTCATTTCCAACGAACAAGATAGGGGTTTGACTCAAAATCAGGTTAACGTATATTTTAATAACGACTGAGGGGTATCATTTATTAGTTTTGCTTATTGTTCCTTACCTTCATCTACGTCGACATAAATAATATATTCACTTCTGAGTTTCGCATTATTTGTGCGTGTTGGATTTTTTATTGTTTTTTTTTTCTTTTTTTTTCAAATAGTATTTACTTTTCTATTCATTGGAGAGTTTTTCTCTTTTTTTGTAACAACAACCTTGGCAATTAGGATTAACTATAATTCAATGTTCTTTCCATCTTTAAGACTTCATTCCGATCCATTCTTTGATAATTAGTGGTTTTACAGGTTTCTTTTGGTACTTTTACTACTTTATTTATGGTAAGCAGCTATTTATTAAATAAATTTGTAAACACTTCGTTTTGTTATTGTCTGTATATTGTTTCCGAAACAATTTTCACTACTTTACTTTGACCATAGCATTAATCATAGCATAATTATTGTATAAAGCATATGTAACATGAACTTCAAGACTAGCATGACTGCCCCCGCACACGCAGAACATATAGTGTGTTTGTATGTATAATAGTGTTGTGTATTGCCATATTGCATTGAAATTTCATGCATTTAACATTGAAATTTATGTCAGATATTTTTCTCGGGAGTTTCTAAGTTATGCGCCCTCTCCGGTTATGTCTGGATCACCCCTCGTACAACGTAACACTAAGAGTCCGCAATTCACCAGTGAACAGCTGTCTTTACCCTACTTTTGTATAGAAATCCCTATGCCATTCTCTATACATTCGTTACAGATATACATGTATTAGCACAACTATTTCACAATAAGATCAGAAATAATCTAAATAATCCAAGTGACGCTAAATTCGTTGAAAGGAAGTAAATTAATTTATAAATTTAGGAGGTAAAATTTTGTCTGATTAAAAGTATTTTTGATAAAATTTTATAAATTATTTATAACTTCAATTAACATTAATTCATGAAATTATTTCAAATATGATAACAAAATATTAAGAGGAAAAAAACATAATTATCACATAAACGCAAATAAAAGTTGTATTCAAGATTCGGTTTCTTCTCCTGATTGGGCTTGAAATTGATGTAGACGTAAGTTTTTGTGTTGCTGTTGTGTTTGTCCAACGTAAATAGTGATTACTTTCGCTAATCTGACTCAGTAAAGTTCAAGTATATTATTTAATGTTGTTCATATTTTCGTTGTAATCATCAATCACTTGGCCAGTAAGTTAACTTCTTTCTGTCATCCTTACCGCATTAAAACGCTGCTGAATGTTTGAAAAAAAAAATCTTTGTACGAGTAAATAATACACATAGCCGGTGCAAGGTGTGAGCGATAGCTAGTTACTTTGCCAATACTCTCAGTGAACAGCCACAACATAACCAAATCTGCATCATTTTTATATGCCCGAAAGGGCATATTATGTTATACCCCCTGGCGTCCGTCTGTCTGTCCGTCCGTACGTCCGTCCGTCCGTCTGTTAGCAATTTGGTTTCCGGAGCATAACTTAAGTTCCATTTGGTCCACAATGTTCAAACTTCATAGGATGATTGTCCATATTGGGTAGAAGACCCCTATTGATTTTTGGGTCAAAGGTCAAAGGTCATGGTCACTATTACCTTAAAACTGAAAACAGTTTCCGGAGCATAACTTAAGTTCCATTTGACCCACAATGTTCAAACTTCATAGGATGGTTGTCCATATTAGGTAGAAGACGCCTATTGATTTTGGGGTCACAAGGTCAAAGATCAAGGTCACTATTACCTTGATACTGAAAACAGTTTCCGGAGCATAACGTAAGTTCCATTTGGCCCACAATATTCAAACTTCATAGGATTATTGTCCATATTAGGAAGAAGACCCCTATTGATTTTGGGGTCCAAAGGTCAAAGGTCAAGGTCACTATTACCTTAAAATTGAAAACAGTTTCCGGAGCATAACTCAAGTTCCATTAGACCCACAATATTATAAATTCATAGAATGATTGCTTATATTGGGAAGAAGACCCCTATTGATTTTGGGGTCACAAGGTCAAAGGTCAAGATCACTATTACGTTAATACTGAAAACAGTTTCCGAAGAATAACTTAAGTTCCACTTGGCCCACAATATTCAAACTTAATAGGATGATTGTCCATTTTGGGCAAAATACCCCTATTGATTTTGGGGTCACTATGTTAAAGGTCAAGGTCACAATAACCTTAAAACCAAAAACAGTTTGCGGAGCATAACGTAAGTTCCATTTGGCTCACTATATTCAACTTCATAGGATCATTGTCCATATTAGGTAGAAGACCCCTATTGATTTTGGGGTCACAAGGTCAAAGGTTAAGGTCACTATTAATAACCTAAGTATTAATCAACCTACAGCTGTAAAATTTTATAGGATGAACAGCTATTTCCCATGTCTTACAAATGCTTCATCCTTACTTAAAAAAAACACGACACTTTCGGGCATATAATGCTCCGCCTAGCGGTGCTCTTGTTTGATTTGCCGTGGAATATTTTTTTTTGTTTTATTTTATTTTTCTATTTTTCTCTTCATTTCAAAGAAATATCAAATGGACAATAATATTGATATAAATTTTTTTTTCGTTATTTACCTGTGCAATTATATTTCCATATATTTAGATAATATTTCAAATATCGATTGTCTACCACAATTGGTCATAAGAGTATATAACGCGGTTATAAATTCCCTGTACCAACGTTTGAGATCACTCTCCCCTTTTCCTAATATATGTCCTATTCCTGTTCTGTGTCAAAATTGGTGCTTTTCCTCTGTAGCAGGGTATTTTGAATGTTGGGGACTTATTACGTAGGTAAGCGTTGCTCTCCCTTGTACCCTACATTTAAATGTTTTGCTGATATCGCAATCATTGGTATTTTCTGAAAATGTTACTGTCTCCCCCACGCCACAAACAAATGTAATTTACGTTACTTGAACAATTAATTTTAGTTCCATTCCTTTTCTTTCAAAAAAGGTAAACGTTTACAAATTTATGTCTGAAAACTTTGATTGATGATATTATATTTCCACATTTGCATGATATAAGTAAAGAAAAATATCTAAAATACTGATAGTAATATCTAAAATAGATTCGAACACGAAATGTTTATACATGTGAAAAGAATCGCCGGTCAAAGTCAAAAAGTCAATAACGCGGGTTTTATATCGTAAAATTATTCATACATTATTCATTAAATATTTTTTATTCTAAAATAAATTAAAATATAATACAATGCAACACTGATTATACGCTAGATATCACTGAGCAACTATCATTTGTATTTGATATTTTACTTATAAGATTTCACAATAAGATCAGAAGTGACCGAATAAATCCTCGTCACACGAAATTCTTTGAAAGGAAGAAACTAAATGTTACGGACTTGGAGGTATCATGTTATATAATTTAAAGAAACTTTATACAAAAAATATACAAAGGTTATCTATAACTTCTACAAGCATTTATTCAGAAATTGATATTTTATTTGCTGAATGAATTAAAATAGTTTCGTCTGCTTCTCATTGTTTTAAAAAAGTGAAAAGGGAAGTTAAATTTAAATCGTTTGTTGCTGACAACTTCGATTATCAACATAATTACAGCCATCACTTAAACGTAATTAAAACATGGAAAATATAATAAAGCATGTTAATTGACAAAATATATTATTATAAAGAGATTGTACTTTATAACAAAAATTGCAAAAGAAGTTGTTTATTCCAGTTTCGGTGTCATTTCCACTGAAAAAGATTGGGCTTGAAATCAAAATCAGTTCTATGTAGAATTAAGTTTACGACTGACTACCTTTGCTTAATGGTCCTTACTTTCAACGCCGTTGACTTATATTACATATTCACTTTTGAATATTGCATCGTTTGTGCGTTAAAGGAATTATCCATGGTTGTATTGGTTTTTTTCTTTTCTTTTTATTGGTTATCTCATAGGCGAGTTTTTTGTTTTCATAACAAAAACCTTGGCATTTAGGAGTAACATATAATACAAAGTACTCTTCATCTAAAAGATGTTATCTGATCCATTCGTTAGGTCATAGAGGTTTTACAGTTTCTTTTGATAATATTCATTCTTTATGTATGTTTAGCGGCTTTTAAGTTATTCTGTAAATTGTTAGTTTTGTTATGGTCTGTATATTGTATGTTTAGGAAAACTCTTTTTCATACATTTTCTTTCCATTTCCTTTTTTTACTGTGTAAAGTTATAAATATCACTTTTGTCAAAAGCGTTTAGTATTTAAAGTTGCTTTTCGCATTAAAGAGTTAATTCCAAATAAACAGAGGAAACTCTGATTTATTGCAAATCCATTTACTATTATATCTTCCATATACTAATGTACCCTGTATGATTTACTATGTCTTTTATTATTTTCTGTATCCTACTGGTTAACTGATAATCAACTGTTATGCCATGTACCACATTGTGCACTAATCACAATGCTTGTAAACAATTTTGATACAACTTTGAATTCTAACTTAACATATCTCTTTCTAGTTTACCTTATTTCTAATACTTCAAAAACCTTCTTATATTTTACATATAAATCACTGACATAAACTTCTTTATCACGTTTTATAGAGTTCCCAGCAAATCTGACTCTCTAATAATAAAACTTATTTCCAGATTGTTCAAAACAACACAATGTAACAATTCAAATATTATGATCGTCAATTATTATCAATTATTTGAGAGACTACAATTTGACTTCGAATAATCGATGAATTCGAATTTTCATATCCGATAAGTGGTAAACGGCCACTATTTTGACCATAACATTAAATATAGCATCATATTTATTGTTGTTTATAACACATATGTAACATGAATTCAACGGCCAAATAATAACAAAAAACAACAACAACAACAACAACAAAACGAGAAATATGTCGAAATAAATATTTAATTGCCATCAAAGACATACCTACAATGCATTTAATTCCGCATAACGTAGAATGTAAAAAAATCTAACACTTTGCTGTCAATATCAATGATAAAATGCAACACCATAGTTTCCAATTTTAATTGAAAACTATTGATTTGAAAACTCGAAACCGTATTCGAAATTGTATAATAGGGACCAAAATTCAAAATACGAACCCACACATTTTACCGAGTCAGCAAATGTTTTAGATCTTTTTCTTGTTTCTTGCAGTCACCAAGTAATAACATCATGTGTTGGGGAATCAGCTTTAGACCAAAATATTTGCTACCATTGCCCTATTTTTGCTCTCTGTTTTTTCCTTTTCTAGACCTAAATCAGGACCTTTCAAGTGTTTTATATGCCTATATGATCATAGCAAGTACCACACTCTAAAACAAAGTATTATGCAAACTGACTGGGATCAATATACAAACACCGACATAGAAATAAGGAATAGCATCTTGTACGAAACCTCGTCCGTAATCAAATACCGACTCTGTTCTCTTTTTAATCATTCACTCCGATCTTGTAAGATTCCTCAAACTTGGAAAGATGCCAACATTTGCCAAATTTATAAGAAAGAAGATCCATCGTTACCCAGCAATTATCGTTCCATATCACTCTTGTGTTGTATGGAAAACGTTTTTGAACGCATAATTTTAGGTATATTCATAATTTTCTCCATGTCAATGACTTTATATCTCCCCTTCAATCTGGTCACTGAAAATCTGTGACTGGTTATGTATCTTTGAAATATATTCTTGTAAACTAACTACTTTTATTATCACATGAAATATCAGCGATAACGTCATTGCATACGTACCAAAATAATAGTACATTATGAGTAAAAAAGTTCATCAAATAAACACAAAAAAGGTGTCATTCAGCTTCGTTTTCTGTTGCACTGAACGTGCTTGCACTTCCTATCAAATAAAATCTACGGACGCAAGTTTGTCGTGTCACATATTTCAGTCGGTTATTTCGTGTTTGTTTCTCTGGACACATATTCAGTTATTAATAACTTTTTTGTTCAAAGTAATTCATTTGTCATATCAAAATTACAAGTAAAGACAGTATTTGTTATATATGTATGGAAATTAAAATATTTCTACTTTTTATATACACGAGGTTTCATAAAATCGTTTAATATTCACATCATTCTGGTTTGTAAGTCAGGATTTACAAGCATATATGCAAAGCTACTTATATCTTCTCAGTTTATTTCAGATGAATTCAAAGAACAAAATTAATGCTACATGTTTTTTGAAACGTTAGGGGTCAATTGATTTACCATTATTTTACTGCTCATGACAGTTATCTAACATTCTAAAAATAACAACATGTTTGGGGTATTAATGGATTTATCTTATTTGGATTGGTTAGAATCGGAATAAGAGTAGAACTTTTCGAAAACAGTCTTATGAATAAAATATCTGCGTTAAATGTCATGAACATAGGAAATATATCTCATTAAAAATATATGAATATTTCAAAAGGGTGTACAACGAGTGAAGAATGTAGAAGTCTAGCTTTAAAGTGAGGCATATTTCGAGTACATTAGAATAACCAAAAACGATGTCTTGTACAGCAGTGCTGACTTTTTTGTTAGGCCAAGGTTACCAAACAAAAATTGGCACACAACGTTTTGCGTTGAATTTGCAATACTTATTAGGTTAAAAAACGGCACCCTTAGTTAGATATTTCACTTTGTTTCAATAATATGATATAACATATATCGCATATATTGAAAAAAACTAAAACAGGCTTTCCTTAGGGTTTACAATTTGATTATACTAGCAGGAGTTAAAGTGTAATTGTTTTCATTATGTCTCGAGATCACATTTAGATAATTCCAAACAATGATATATTAAACGTGTAGCAAATTAATATATGTCGCTTTGAAAAATCTAACTTAAAGAAATTGATAACACTGTAAAATAAACTTTAGATCCTTGTGTTGAAACAGTTCAAAATCGAAAAGTTACACTTTGTTTCTGAAATTGTGTTTGAATATTTAAACTGTTTACTAAAAATACCGACATACTACTACAGAGTATACTAAAATAATAGAATATTTCTTTATATTCACTAAAACATGAAAATTTAATATATATATTAAAATCTTCCGCCGAATTCTGTAGTGTTTTCGATCGACTGTTTCAACAATCAAGGAACTGTAAATTGTTATACCTGAATTAAATAAAATAGTATATCAATCCATCTTAGAAATAATATACCATAATGACATATATATTTACGAAGTTGAACGTCTTGTCTTTTGTATCTGTTGATTATTAAAACCAATGATTTAAGACTTCAATAAAAATACATCCTTAGTCTGTAAACAACAAAATGTACTGAAGTTTAAAATCTCCTATTTTCGATTAGAAGCCTTTTCTTTTTCAGTGACTACAATGGCAGGTTCCGCATTGCTTGTGGTTGCATTTGACTTTGGCACAACATACAGTGGCTACGCTTTTTCGTTGCGGGACAAACCGTTAAACGTACAGACTAATCAAGGATGGATCGCTGGAAGTGATCAGCTTATTTCTTTGAAAACACCAACATGTGTCCTTCTCGATCCAAATGGGCAGTTCGACTCGTTTGGATATGAAGCAGAAAATCACTTTGCTACCCTTGCCGAAGATAATGAGCACATAGGCTGGCGTTTGTTTCGTAGATTTAAAATGATTCTTCACAAGAATGAGGTTTTTCTTTTGGCAAATTACGTTAGACTTAAATTACACTATGATATAAGTTTTATATATTTAAAATCGAGGTAAACTTATATGGAGCTTTTGTCTTTTTTACAACTTGATTTCCATTTAAATATCTTTTTACAACATATGTAAACAACTTTACCTTTATCACCGAAACATCTAAGTAAACGAAAATATGATTTTATAAATTTTGCGTGTGATTTTATGTCCAATCGTAATAACGACAAACACAATGAATACAATATATGTCCATACATTTCAATATGAATGTATATACTTTGTTTTTATATGTTAAAAGAGTTTTATTATTAAATTTTTAATTTGATTTTTCAGTAATAATGTTTCCATTCATTTTATAGAATTTCAAATGCCTTTGGTCATTTCTAAAATTGTGTATGGTCAAAGCGTACGGTTTAAACCATAACATAATATGTCATGTCAATTTTATATACAATTATCAATATGTGTAACAAAAATATCTTAGAATCATCAATGAGGAATGAACTCTAAAAAGCGACAATATTGTCAAGGACTTAAATTCCATGTTACACAAATGCTGTTCTTTTTTGTTTCCATGTGTTAATTTTTGTTTAACCACTCTTTAAATAGTATTTTTGAACGATTAGACTGAAGGACATGCATTCTTTCAGAATGTTATTTCTTATCTATTTTCATTACAACATAGTAAAGATGTACACGTATAACATTGATATAGAATGATCCCTGTTGTTGCTTTAATAACCTAAGGTTATCCCAAATCATCATTCCTGTTTCGGTGCCATAAAACCTGAATTGGCTGGTGCGCCGCAAAACCAAACCATCCAATCCATTTGATACATATACGAATTTGTATATCAACACAAAATAAAAACTCTTATTGAACGTCGTAATAGTGTCCACATTAACATCTAAATACAGTAAAATGAATTATAAATATATAATAATGAAGACGATCATAATGATTAAATGACAATCATAAACATTTCAGTTATAATAAGGTAATTGTTTATGTATACAGGATCTATCAAGATCGACTACCGTTGAAGACATAAACGGAAGATCAATGCAAGCAATGACAATCTTTACAATGTCAATAAAGTATCTGAAACAACATTTCACTACGACGATCAACAAACAAAAGACCGGGATAGTTGACACAGACATACAGTATGTTTTAACTGTACCTGCCATATGGAATGATAATGCAAAGCAGTTCATGCGCGAAGCAGCAGAAAAGGTAAATCACGTTGTTTAAATACAATGGAAACATTTAAGGTATTCTGCTTTTCATCTAGCTGGTGACCTTTCAAGTGATTGGTTCAATGTCCATCAAACAATCGATAAAGCGTAGTTTTTTTAAGTCTTTCCTTTACCTAAACTTATTTAATTTTCTTAAACAATTTCGTTTAAATGATATTATGAGCGGAAAAGGGAACACAAATATTCAATAAAATGTTATGTGATTTTTGTATGTTGATATAAATTAAAAAAGGAAATGAATCAATATTAAAAATGAGCTTTGGCTGACTTATGTATCGGCCCTTGAAATAGTCTGAAATATTAAATACCAAAAGAAAAATCACGAAAACATGTCCGTTGATGCCCATTCATTCGCTTTAAATGTTCTTTATCATTATACTGCCTTCATTCTTCTTATATGTAACTAAGTATACTCATTTAAATGTTTGGAATAATATCGAGTTGGCTTTTATTAAAAGGCTGGCATAGAAAAGGCACGTCTAAAACTATCTTATGAACCAGAAGCAGCATCTATTTGGTGTCAGACAATTACTACAGATGTACAGGAGACATGGTCTAAAGTAGGGAGACAATACATGGTGATCGATCTCGGAGGTTGGTGAAATATTTCAGAACAAACTTATGAATTTTACCACATTATCGGCTATTAGTACTAAAGGAATTATCGGAAACAATCATTGTAACATTTTGTTCGATTGCTATATCATTTTGGTTTTGTTTCAATTTCATCATTTAGTTTAGGTGGTACATGAGACATACCAGAACTTAGAAACATAGGTCACAAGAGGAGTGATTGGTACCTCAAGTAATTGCAAAAACTTAACGGGTTTCTGGTTGAATGATGTTTGCTGTTATATTGCCCTTGAACAAAAAATCCTTTAGGTCCATTAATGATTTTTGTATCGTCTGCTACATAGTAACTGCTGCACGTAACAAAGTAGCCACGTCTTACTGGGGTCACTGTTTTCGTCGTCTCACAATATGTCTATCTGTCTGCCTGACCGTGTATATGTCTGCATGTGTGTCTATCACAAAACTTGTCCTCTAAAACTATTAATCGAATTTAATTAAAACTTTACATAAATGATCAGATTTAAGGTTTATTGTGCACATTGTTAGCAACTTCCAATTAAATACTTTTTATCAGAGCCATGGCCCTTTGATTATTCTTCTATTTTAGGTTTGTCCTCTGATACTACTTAATATGAATAAAATGTAACAGGATTGATCTGTACCTGAAGTATTTGTGGATATTTAACAAGTATTTCGGTCGAAAGAGTTTTAACCCTTGCATAAAGGAAGCGTTCTGTCTTGTTAACTATTTTTCCCGATCTACTTTGCAATGGCTGCAACAACACAGCTGCACCATTGGCTATCACCAGGCGATAATGCTATCCCTGATTGCTCTTGTTTTATTAAAACATAACATATTTAATTCATTAGCTTATGAATGTTATTTCCAGGAGGTACTGCAGATATATCAGTACATGAGAAACAAATCGATGAAACATTAAAGGAACTCCATAAAGCAAGTGGTGGTCCATGGGGAGGAATAATTGTTGACAACAACTATTTAGAATGGCTGACCAAGATATTCGGGAATACCACAATGCAAAAATTTACAAGTAAGCAAATGGAAGACTACTTTCAAATGCTTAGGGATTTCGAAATAAAAAAGCGTTCTGTCACTCCCGAATTAAAGGGGAAATTTACATTTAGACTGTTTTCATCAATAAAAGAGCTTTATCAGGAGAGTAACATGCCTCCATTAGGGAAAAGAGTTGCCGATCTTGGATTGTCCGGAATGGTTACATTTTCTAGCGACAAATTGAGAGTTGATGTTTCTGTAGTTAAACAATGGTTTGAAACTCCTATCAATAGCGTGATTGAGCATGTACAACATATTCTTGCAAAACAGAATATGCAAACAGTCGAAACAGTTCTTTTAGTTGGTGGATTTGGCGAGTGTAAATTAGTCCAAGACCTGATACAGAGAGAATTAAAGTCCAAGAAAATCATTATCCCAGAAGAGGCAGGTCTTGTCGTTCTCAAAGGTGCAGTGCGGTTTGGACATTATCAGGATACTGTACGTTCAAGAATAATGACCCACACTTACGGGATGGCTACCTTTCAAAATTTTGATGAGCAAAAACATAAAAATGCAGAAGTAAAATTCATAAATGGTAAGAAAAAGGCTTGCAATGTCCTAAGAACAATTATACAGGCTGGAGAAGAGGTTAATATTGGAAAATGTGTATCTAAAGGTCCATACACACCAACCGACCCTGACGAAACGACAATTTGTGTATACTGTACAGAAGAAATGTATCCCGAATATTCAACAGATGTGGGTTGCAAACACATTGGTACACTAAAAGTTGCACATGCAAATGGTTTATCGAAAGACGATAATAGTCTGCAGGCTTCCTTCATATTTGGTGATACCGAACTGCTTGTGAAAGCTGTAAATATCAAAACGAAGGAAGAATTTTCAACGTATATGGACTGTCTGTAAACAGTAGAACATCTGCAGCCTGATATTCTACAATAGAGAAATACTTGATTGTGCAGACGTTATTTGAGTGCAAATACTGGAAGGTTTGACTTCAAGATCTCCTTTGAAGTTATCAACAAAGTAATCTATTATTAAGACTGTAATGAAGAATGAAGTAAATGGTCTATAGTAAGAAATATTACAATTATAAATTAAATATATTTATATGATTTATGATTTTGATACTTTGGTTCATGTCAAATTATTTTCTTAATATATGATGGTATAAAAAACACTTTTTCAAAAAGCTATAATAGCTGTACATTTTATGAATTAGGGCATACCTATCACTTTTAATAACACCAATTTGAAATATTTTGAAGAGTTGCTTATAAAGCGTTTTTCAGCGTATAATTTATTATGCATGTATACAATTAGATAGAAAAACTGAGTGGCTGTTTTAAATACGTGTCGTATGAATCATTGAAATTTTTTATTAGTAGTTCATTTTATACAGAGGTTTCTTTTCTCAGGGTCTCCAAACACGGAAATGAGACAAGTAAAACAAGCAAACTTCATAAAAAGAGATTAACATTTCTTGGTGAGTGTTGTCTTCTTATGAACTTAATATACATTAAGGGAAGGAAACAAGGTAGCAATATACCATGTAATATAGTAACAAAACAATATTTGTTGTCTTTTGTTATACTTAGTTCCTTTCCATACTTGAAGACTCTGAGAAGCTGTATGAAAATAACTCCTAAAGGCTTGTTCCTACATTAAATAGACAAATACAAGTGAAATTATTCATCTTTGAACGACCCATATCCGTAAATGTTTTGAGTAAAAGTAATGTTATGATAGTAATTGAATTTTACAAACAGTTGCACACTGATATCCTTATCGATGTCCCCATGTGGTACCTCCATTAAAAATCAGCTTACAATTCAGACATTGTCAGGGCTGTTAAGAGAAAAACACTTAAATTTCAAACTTAAATAAAAAAAACTTCAATCCATTCAATTTAACACCAAATATCATTTCTATATTTTTTATTTCATTTTAGCAGTCCAAAAAAAGCACTTCCTTCCATATGAAAAACTGCTCTTGGTGACATATCGACATATTTAAGTATCCTACCTTAAGTATCTTTGCAAACAGAACTCGAACATGCATATTCTTCTAAGAAAGCAGTATTACACTGACGGAATCTTAAATTATTTATATGCATTAAGATATGGCATTTTGTTTTGTGTCAAGCTGCTTGACAGACATTATTTAGAAGATTATGATATGACCATTTTCCTGTTGTTGTTTTTTGTTTGTTTGTTTTTGTTTCATAATTTTATTGCTATCTTTCTTACCCTAAGGCTATGTGATATGTAATTGTTAAATGGTGTAAGGTTCCAAGCTACACTAGAAATATGTAAGATTAAATGATAACATAAGAAGAACTTTTATAAGATGAAATATATGTCTTATGCAAATATTTTATTTTCAATTTGTTTTTATCTCAGACATAAAGCATATGTTTTCTTTATGTTTCACTTTTGCGAAATACATGATAAACTTCTCTAAAAAGTATGCACATGGTATAGTGACAAAATGAATGAAAAAAAAAATCATGACGCAATTTTTTTTAATTAGTTCCTTTGTACGCTTATAATTCCTCCTATATGTATCTGTAGCATAAGCTTGTAGAGATACTCTTACATACAAAGTAACACAAAAAACATAAAAACGAACATTTGTAATAAGTTCTTACATATTTAGGGAGACTTTTAAATGTAAATATTGCATATCAGCCCAACGTCCCTTTAGATATTTCATCTATAATTTTACAAAATTTAATGGAATTTGTATATCCAACCCAAACATAAATAACTTAATAAGAAATAATTGAATTTCCATGAATGAATGTAAAAACAAATATTGTTACTAATTCTACTTTGTTGCTCGTCGAATAAAAACTTCAATATTCTGAACATACTTTTATAGTATTATTGCATAAAATTGATCAATGCAACACGTCCCTAGAATTGTATTATTTTTGTGAAATTATGTTTATCCATGAAAATAATTTTTCATTTACTACGTACACTGTAAATATTTTCTTTTCTAAGGTTTGAATTTTAACTCAAGAGATCTTTCAGCTTTAAAGGATCAGTTATATGTGCCTTTCCAAAGGTGAAACATATATGTAGTGGCAAATGTATCTCCTTAAGGTCAGCGGCGGCCAACATTCCACTTTGAAATTGTAGTAGTATCAATTCGGCTGTGCCTCAGTGGTACATCCATTCTATCATCTTATATCATTATTTACCACTCTTCATAAAATGAGACATATCTTTCAATTTGTATGTGTATTGATATATTTTACCGCCAATTTGTTTTGTTCATCCTTTTCAAAAGTCTAAATGTATCTATGAGATCTTGTTTTCTATTGTTTAGCTCTAATAAACTAAGTATGTGACTTTGTTTCTTTGTTTGAATTTGGAAGACTTTTTCTAAGCAATCATCTACATTTAAACAACAATATACATGTTTAGAGAAGAGTTCTTTGCTGAAACAGTAAACTACTAGAACCTGCTTCTTTACACAGCAGGCACATAAGCTATATTTCATCTTATTGTATATTTGTGTAATTATTATGTATTTTTTGAAGTACAGCGTATGCGTCATTAAGTGACTAGTGAACACATTTTACTGTGAAAAAGTACTGTATAATTATGGACAAAGACATAGATCAGTTTGCCATTTATTAGTTATGTATGTAAATATATTCTGACAAGACAAATCAACACCAAAATAAAGTTTTTGGCATTACTTTCAATAAACATTGCACAGTAAAAGAGAGCAACATCGTTGTTATTTTGTTCATGACATACCATAATATCAAAATACTATTATTAAGAACATACTTGTCATGTTAAAGCCGTTTACAAAAGAATCTTGTGTTTTAATCATTTGATGCTCATACGGTAGTTTATACAGAACTTAATTTACTTTGATTTTGTTGTTAGCTATTAGCTTATAGACAAACTCTTGAATTCGTTACTGGAACAAACCAATTCTAAGAAATCCTCGGGATTTTATCCTACGTTAATAGTACACACAATATCGAATCATATCTTTGTCCGATTATTAATGTTAATGATTCAGTAGAGAAAACAAACATGACATCACGTGACAAGAAGTCGAGATGGCATGTGCATCATTTGAATTTGCATATAATTTGAGCTGGAACGTATTGAGAGTATGTATGTAATTTCCCAAACATGAATTAATAACCTTTGCAAGCATATAATTTATATAATTATATTTTAGATATATTTAAAACATGAATGAACAAACAAGACATGTTCATCATTCGATATTTTTCAAGACTAGAACTTTGTTTGCAAATTTATTTAAGAGTAAAATTTAACTGTTTCAATGGGAAGTAATTGTTAATGACAAATACAAATTTGTGACACCAGTTGTTCCAACAAGTTAAGGTAGATATATTTGTCAATCAGTAATGAAAACCACGTCAGTTAGTTACCCAAATCAAACAGCTTTACGTCTTCCATGTTAAATAATTGCGAAGTTTTAGATAATAATGATTAAAAAAAGGGATGCTTTCATTCATTTATAATTTGTTCACTTATACGTTGGCCACACACTCTACGTCTGAACTATTGTCTAAGTATTAAAGACTTAACCCGATTGAAATGGTTATGACTAATACAAATTAAGGTAATTATAGCAATGGAATAAAACACGACCATTCAAATAGCTTCAAATCCACGAACATAGCCTAACATAGCCTAGATAACATTTGCAGACATAAGGTACATACAATACGAGTACTTATTTCATATATAATCAAAATGTATATCGTTACAGATATGTTTGTGATATGTAATGTATGGAAAAAATGAGATTTTGAAAATCTCACTCTTAACATTGTTTCGGACTTATTGTCACTTGATATGAATACAATACAATCAAACAATATAGTTCAGATAAAATGACATTGTTTTAGATAAAAATGTATCAATTTCAACGCCTAGCCTTGCTTACTGTAACAAATAAAACTAATGCCTCGTGTATTTTACGTATATCTTGAAATAATGGCTTGTAACTTATGTATTGTTTTACAGATGGAACATAAAGATCACTTTAACACAATACAGTTACTTATTAGATTAATATGACCATTTTATGGAATAAAAATATATTCATAGCAAATAACTTGCTGTTGAAACATTAGTCGTTGCGCTTTGTGTTCCATTCATTTATTATGCACTTTCTCTTAGACATAGCTCGCATTTGTAAAGTGCAGACATTTTTTTTATAATTTTCTTCAAGGCTCACAACAGAGTACATTAATGAAAAATCAGTACCTGAGAAGGTACAGGCTTGTTTTTTTTCGGTTAGAAGACTAATGAAATATTTTTTTTTCTGTTTCCCTTCAGAAAAATAAAGCAATTTATTCAATTACTAACTTCAATTGTTTTAGTTAAAATAGTTATAGATTACCCAAGCATGTGTTGAACAAATATGGTACCACATACCAAACTTTATTTTATGCTTTTCAGTGGATTACTGATTTATCCGTGAAAATTATATTTGATAATTTCATAGTGAAAATTATCAAAATATAATTTCACACTTTTCAATGACGAAACTACTTTTTTAAGATTTTCCCCATGTGGCACCTCAATTTTATTTTTGCTGACTATTCCGACAATGTCAGGCTGTTTAAAGAAAAGCAGAGCTGAAATTGATAAATAACTTATATGTCACAAGTAATAAAAAGAAGAAAACTTACAGTAAGTTACTTCTATTCATTCAAGTTACCAATCACCAAATATCGTCTCTTTAATTTTTTGTTTAATTTTTACAGTCTGAAAAATACATTCCTTCCACATGCAAAACTGCTCTTGATGACATTTGGGAATATTTAAGTATCCTACGAGCAATAACTGCCGTATGCTTTATGAAAACTTGAAAAGCATTGGCAGCTTTCAGTCGAAGAATATGTAAACAACCCAGCGTTCGTTAGGCTTCCGAGCTCTCTAATTTCCTATCCACTTTTTTGAATGTTTACTGTAAAATAAATACTATCGCCACCATTTAAAGTTGATTGTGGAACTTATTTTTCAGCCCATGACTTCTTGTATTTAATGAGAAATTCGACTTTTTTGAGGCTCTAAATGGGGAAAACAGATTTTAATATTAACGTAAATATTAAATATTAAGGAAATTTCGTTTTAACTTGTTTTTAAGCATAAAATAAAAAGAAAATTTGTTTGTTGT
>NW_026867302.1:0-100981 GCF_026571515.1 Ruditapes philippinarum | reverse complement strand
AATCCAATTTTAAATTACATATATGATTCGAATCGGAAGTTCATTACCGATTCAAGAACAAATAAAATGCAAAGCGGGTAATTTCAATTCGTTCGTAGTGAAGAAATTCAATGTATTTTATACGAAAATAAATTACTTCTATAATGACACTCGATTGTGCAAGTTGAATTCTGTCAAATGTGCTTTCGGTGCCAATTTTAAGACTTGACATTTGATTTTAGATTGAGAAAAATAGTTAAATCTTAATATCAAATGCACAGAAATATCTCTATGAAATTTTCGTCACCCTTTTTTTAATTTAATATTATAGAACCTAATTAAAACTTTTTTTAAAAAAATTTTTGAAAAAATTCCATGACCCACAAACATGCACATAAACAAAGGTGTCGTGTATTGTTGTTTTTTTGCGTGTTAATTGATTTCAAAATTATTACAGTTTTCCGGCAAGATTCAAGCAGTGTGATTGATCAGTTGGCAGATTTAAGCCTATTTGATTGTTTTGAGACAAATTAATAAACATGATGTTTTCAAGTTTACTATTATGCCTCGTTATTTATGTAAAATCATTTTACGGAAGCAAATGAATGTTAAACTTGTTAAAAAAATTTATATTATAATGTTATAGAGCAGAACAAAGCCACATGCCAAGATTATGTTAACGAATAAAATCTTGTTGATGCAAAAATAAGCAGTTTATCACTTATTAATAAATTTTAATGTGTAAATTTCACAGCTTATACTTGATTATTTGCTGCTTAAACTTTTGAAAAAAATAGCAATATAACAATAAAATGTATCAATAACACACGGTTTACCAATTAATATGGGCTATGTTTATGTTAAAGAGAACATATTGAAACAATTAAACATTTGTCCTGAAGGTTGGTGAAAGATATATTGCCGCTAAGCAGCAAATTGTACAACATAATTACAATCTAAATTAACCATCTTATCAGTAAATATGTTCACTGACAATTTACTTTTCAGAGATAAATCACTTACATTTTTTATTTAATTTACAGAATACAATAAGATATTCACAATGTGTATAATATCTATATTTGTAATATTTTCATTTAGTCCACAATGTCACCTGATTGGATCACTAACGAGTACATGTATTAGGACATACGAATATGTAGTATGCACCTTTTTCTTTCGCACATGCTCTGTTTGTACAAAAGTCACGTTCTTGAAGTGATAATAAAAATTTTTAATCGTAAACACTATTCTATATAAAATTGAAATTGTAATTTACACCTACTTGTTTGACTGGTGACATTTTTTAGATTAATCGCGACCGAGGGCACTTAAAATAACATGTTGTTCTAAATACAGACACAAATATAAGTGACGGAATTATAAGATGGTTAAAATTGTCCTTCTGCTCTTAAAGCAGACACAAAAACGTAGTTATTAAGGAATTGCATTTTGAAGATCAGTCCAATAAATATCAGTACTGGTGTCTGGAAATCAATCCGGAACAGACATATTACGTGACAATGACTTTTTAATAGCTTTACTATTTATGAGGAGATAAACGCCAGAACTAGAAATTAAACAAATCTTTGCCAAAATCGTTTTATGCACTGTAAAAACAGGAAAAAGCAGCTATTTTAGATATATTTCACCTTGATGGCTTCAGTTGCAAATTACTTTGTGCAGCCTTTAATTAAT
Organism: Ruditapes philippinarum; assembly: GCF_026571515.1. Taxonomy (NCBI): domain Eukaryota; kingdom Metazoa; phylum Mollusca; class Bivalvia; order Venerida; family Veneridae; genus Ruditapes; species Ruditapes philippinarum. Next base: position 99,304 of record NW_026867302.1, on the reverse strand, counting down.
TTTAAGATTAGTTTGGACAGAAAAATGTTCACTACACTTTTGTAGTTGTCGAGGCTTACGTTATACAGCTTCAATAAGAGGAACAAGTTGAACACGTTTTCACAAAGGACTCGACACGTTAAATTAAAATGTTAATGACTTTAATTTGTTGTCATTTCAATAGTTTATATCCAAATCATATATCGAAGTCAAAACTAAGTTACAAGGCCAATTATATATCGTAAGAGTTCTAATTTTCATTTAAAGCAGCGAAATCGTTTATTATTGAGAAAAGCCAGCTTAGAAGCTTTTTGAGAATTTAATGAATAAATAAGTCTAGAACTTGATATATTTCTTTAAGGTGTTGAAGGTGTTATTTGATTTTATTTCAAAACATTTTTATTTCAGTAGAAGTCACATCTTTTAAATTAACATAAAATAACTTCAGCCTTGTGAACTCAACTTAAATAATTGAAATCGAAATGTCAAATGTCATGTTTGTCCGAATATACAATTGGAAAGTAAGTTTTATTTATTCAAAATATTTTGAAAATTTGAAAAACAAATATAACCCACAATTTCAAAGAAAACATGGTTTGATTCGCGTTTTTGTCTCAGACATCTTTCACTCAATTATGATTTAACTTTTCGTTAAAACAAAATGACATTGAGAATAAGTATTGAATTAAATATAGACATGAATTGTTGCAAGACGCAAATCGCAATATTTTTACTATATCAGAATTTTATTAGAGATTTTCAAAACTGACTGGTGTTATCAATTTAAAATAAGAATACATTTTTAAGTAAATGACTAAATGGAACTGTAGTATATATTTCAAATTTATAGTAGGAATATTTCAATACGTAAATGACTGAGAATGAAGATATATTTTACACAACAAATCGTTCTTGAATTTAAGATCAAATTATTTGGACAAGTAATGCAGCGTAATTTAAATTTGTATTATTTTCTATTGCTGAGTTACCTTAACTTTATTCAATTGCTTATTACACAATATTTCATTTTTTCTAGAACTGTGTTTGCCTTAATGTTAAACGTTTCATACAATGAAAACTAAACATATTTCTAGAAGGTCTATAACATAATATTCTAAGACTGACATCTCATACCAAGGCCAAATGCTAAATATTTGAACCCGAAATTTTCAGCAAAAATTCAAAATGTTATTTAAATAATCCTATGACAACACAATACTATTAAATCATACATTACTGCAACTAAAGCTAAAGTTATGTATACTGTGTGTTAAAATAGTTAGTATCTTATCTGAATATCAAAGTCCTAGAATATCTGAGCATTTATACACACCTGGGTATAGCTCGAAAATGTAACAATTTCTATAAGTGTAGCTTTATTAATATGTTAGTCTCTGTCAAAATCTAGATCAAAATGTGCCAAAATTTAAATCGGCATCCCTTTTCATCATACCAGATGTTAAAATTCCATTGAATTTCTGTCAAATCAGATCAGAAATCAATTATTACAGAAAGTTTGTTACACAAATTCATCAATAACTTTCTCTTAGGTGGTTATGAGTCATACTGTCACTGTCGACGCGCATATGCCTTTGGTGCTTTTCAGCACGAATATGAGTAGAAATATACCTAACCTAATCTGTCTACGTAGCTAATACAATTAGCTTCAAAAGACATGAAAGAAACCAATTCATTGGCAAAGGTTGGACCACAACATTGAACAGGCAAGTGGCTTTAGTAACTTTAATCACCTTGCATAAAGACCAATTAATTACAAACAACTGCAATGAAAATATAAAACAAAACCACCTCTTTCCTTTATATTACTTTTATTTCATATTCCCCATTTTATAAATATTACAATATACCCTCATAAAATTATCACATAAAAAAAATTACCTTATTTAAATGGATTAACAACAAAAATATAAAATATATACACGAGATGGAAGCCTAAACTATTTAAAAATAAATAATAGAAAATTAAACCTGCATTTTAAAATTATTGCGATAGCAATATTTGCATATAAGATGAATAAGAAATTTAAATTTTAAAATACTATATACTTTATTTTAATGCACATTCTCAGTTATACAGAAAAATGTCCTTACTTGTTTTAAACCTTAACCTGCCTGAATATTACTAATGGATTTGTCATGATACAAAAAATAACCGCTGAACATGGCTGATTATCTAAATGGACCTTGTTCCAACTTTCATTTTTTGGGGACTGTCCCATTACCAAATTTTTAGGGCAGTGTCAAGCTTTAATATTTAAAGTCTTCGTCAGCCAACAGTATTAGAGCCTCGGTCAGACTGCACGGGATGTTGCAGGCTGCCTGGCTCGTATACTGCTGGCGAAAGGCTAAACGCTTTCAGTTTCAGCAACTTTTAAGGGTTAATCTACCAAACCGATATAGAGCACTAGTGTTCAGACTGCTACGTTAGTGGCAGGACTGGAGCACGGCATGTTAGTACTGTACTAGGCACAAAGATGGATTCTTATTTATATCATCTTTGGTTCCACGTGTAGATTCTGACGCTTTAGGCATACTTTAACTGATAACCATAAGTTGCTAATCTATTTGTGAGACAAAACCTATAAGAAATAGAGCCACACACAGATCTTGACAAGTAATTAATTTTTTTTAAAATATGAACATGTATTGTGTAGAATATTAAACATTCTTACCAAATATTTGTTGAATAAGTCAAATACATCATTGTTGAAAAACATTAAAAATATAAACCACATGGTAAACATGCACAATCAAAGCTACCTGTGAGTTTCCCTTTTATGATGATTAATAAATAAAGTATTGGGATGACCCTAAAAAATCCCAGAAATCATAGTGGATTTTTAGGTTGATACTTTCAGAAGAAATTGTTAGATTAACTGGCAGTTCATCCAGGATGCCATTATATGTGATACAGACTGCTGGAATAATTACTCAAAAATGTTTTATGTTATAAATTCAGACTTATCAATATACATAAGCATCACAATGGACATCCGTTAGTAAAAGTACGCAAATACACTGAACAATATTATGCTTGCAACTAGAATTGCCGATATACAGGTATTAAATGTACAAGGAGTTTCTTTGGAGTTATTCAGTGACTGACTTGTATCACACTAATGAACATATGCAATTTTTTCCAGAAAATGCCTTAAACCTAGCAGATTAATATTAATTACACAACCGTAAAACAACACAATAAAAAACTTCAGACTTTCTAATCTAAGTTTCTATCGAAAAACTTATTTGCTTTGATACACTTTCTCATTTAAAAAAGAAGTGCCAGATATTCTGAAAATTTATGCTCGAAATCTCCATGACAAAAATGCGTACGTTTTTAAACTACTTTATCCAATGCGAATATATTTTGTATCTTAAATTGAACCATTTTACATTATTCATGTTGCATGAATATGAAAATCAAATTATGGTTGTGAAATTTTTAGATATTAGTACATTCATTTCATGGGACATTTCATGTACTTTTATATAATGTATGCGTGTATTGACTCTTATCATGAGAGTAAGTAATTCATTGAATAAAGGGAACTCTCTCAACTGATGTTTTTTTGACATGACAGGGATTGGAGATACACTTTTTTCGCATAAGTTTCATTTTTTAGAATATGTAGATCTTTAGGTCAATTAAAAATGAATCTCTGCTGTGAGGAGAAAACTTACAGATAATTGCTTCCCTGCCATTTCTCCCCCAGAAATTCAATTCTAATCCTAAAAACTAGTCTTAAAATGTGTAGAACGAAGACCCAGAAATTGTTCCAAATCGGGCTGAAAGAATAGCACAACAAATATGATTTTTAATGTATAATTATTTCTTGAAGTAATATTTCTATAATTAATTTACTTTTGTCTACGATAAGATCTTTTCTTTTTTAAGTACACCAGATCTGATCGATATATATACATTTATTATTACGATGTAATGTAAATTAATCGTTTTGTAATTTATGCTTTTTTTAAACCGATTGATGTTAGAAATTTAGTTCCAGTATACGTACTGCGATTTTGTCCTTTTATCAGTTCTACCAAAATTACCGATCATGGGCAAGCAAATTTTTACTATTGCATTTCAAATTTGTATACACAAAAAATACTCCCAAAAAAATAAACTCAATGAAGACACATGAGGTTCAACGATAATCATAATATTTCATTATAAGATAAATGAAAAAAAAAAATCCCTACAATTAATATACAATTAGAAGATAAATAAACGGAAATTTATTCTAAATCTCAAACTGTACTTTCATATTTATGATGTACATTTACAGACAAGATTTTATCAAAAATTAAATCAGACACAATTAATAGAATCTAACAATAACTTAAATCACTGTAAAAAATCATAAGATATTCATATCTAAACTATTACTACCATGTATTGTGTAAATAATTGAAGTATATCTTTTGCAACAATAGTTAATTAAGATATATTAATTTTAAATATACTACATATCTACACAATAAATATTAGAGAAAAATAGATCAGTAATATTAAATTCAAGGCATTATTTTAAGTGTTTAAACATAATATGAGACATAAGAATTAAGATGTCTATATGCAAAAATGTATAAAACACAAAAATAAAATTTTTTAGAAGACAAGCAAACACAATCAAAAAAAAATGTGTCGAAATAGACTGAATGACGTCTTCTCGAAAAGAAACCACAAAAAAGAAAGTGTAATAACAAAACTAATCAATTAAAACAACAAAATGAAAAAAAAAATCCCAAATTTGAGAAATATGCAAAAATCTAAACTCTACTTACGCTCACATTGCCAATACTTAACACCAACAAAATATGAACCAGATTTAAATAACACCAAAAACAAAAAATAAAACTTAATTAGGTAAAGGCACTTATTCATCCAACAAATTAACCAAATTAAATCATTAAATACATAGATACAAGTACGACATGTGTTGGTTCTATATGAAAGATCAATTGAATAACTAAACATTAATCTCACAGATCAAATTTTTAGTAAATAAAACTTGTGTTATCTATTCCAGGCTCTTAACCTAGCAACTTCTGGACATAAAACACAATTAAGGACAAATTTTAGATTCGCAATAATGTAAGGACATCTCTACAATTCAAATTGATAATTATGCTATAAGCAACAAGCAAATAGCTTGGGTGGATTACAGAAAAATTATACGTTATTAACCGTTTTTATTAAGCAAGCCAGTAAAGGATTAACCTACTCACTATAAATTTTCCAATAGCGATTTTTTATATTTTTCATATTACTGTACTAAAAATGACGCGTGATGGATATCATAATATAATATAAAAACAAATTTTCAAAAGTTGCTCTACTAACATTATCATCCCAGGACTCTGAAATCAGCTTTTTCTGCAGGAAATCCACAAAGAAACACATTTAAAAGTAACACCACAAAACAAAAAATATAGACTGAGTTTTGTACAAGCACACAAAATAAAAGAAGCCAAATATACCATTACAGGAATATGAATGTAATGATGGAGAAATCAAGCATTTTTCTCAGACCCCTGTTAGCTCATTTTTTCTTACCCTTTATGTGGCTAACAGCCAACGATAGAATGTGATAATAATAGAACAATACAGAAATAAGATCAAGAGATACATGAAAGGAAGATGAAAAGATACATTTGTCAAACCTTCTAAAAAAAAGTTAAGTAAGAATGGGGTCCTGTAAAAGTCTCAAAATTTACCAGCAATTTTATGCTTTTTTTATGTTGTGCGCTATTAAAACATAGGGTAACCCAGGTCTGCAAAGGCAAATTCATATTATTGCAATTGCTATCTTACCAAAACTGACATAATATATATTAAATATGCAAAAGAAGTCATGCTTACTACTAGTTATAAGCGGTGTAGTGTAGACAAGAGTGTGTAATGATAAAAATTATACTGAAGAGAACACCACTAATACGCAGCCGTAAATGCTATGTTTAATTTAAAAAAAAGTTTAAAAGCGCCATACTCCAAACATTAATTGCTTTCAGACAATTTATTCCCCTTGCTCTTAACAAACTCACACTCTTGTTCTCATGATAAGCATTCAGTCTATTTAACTTGTCAAATATGTTTCGTACGAAAACAACTAAACACTTAATTATAATAAATACTGTCATATTTGCCAAACATTTCTTGAAAAGCTATTAACTATTTTGAATAGTTTTACACATCTTATTCACTGTTAGTACCTTTTCAATTAATCAGTTTGACTGTTGTTTATTTGAAAATTTGTTCAATCATTTCAAGTCATGCAGCTTTTAAACCCGGAGACTACACTTAAATCTAGCAAGACATGCAATTTAATCAACCCCCCACTACTGACATCTAACTTATTTTTGCGCATATAAGACAATTTTCGTACCAATGCTCTAAGAGAAGACTCTTGCCATCTTATTACTGACATAATTTAAACATAATTATAACTTTTCACTAAATTTCATACCTGCTAACTTTTTCCCTCATAGTTTGTGATGTTTTTTTTTTTTTATATATTTGCTGTGTTTTAAAACCACTGACATTATTCAATAATTTTCAGCTTTATTGGGTGAAGAAAGACATTAGGTGCCTCTTTGTACAATATTTAGTCAGCATAAGCCTGAGTAAACCCTACCTTTCATAAGTCAATGCTGACAGCAATCCTTCTCATGAATGACCCCAAAAAACCCTGAATTCCAAACCAAGCAAATAGTAAAAAGGCGGGGAAAGGTTTAAAAAGCCAGGGGGCCTTGATGAGGGTTTTAAAAATGTAAATTTATTCTTTAAATTATTCAATGTAAAATTTTAAAGCAGCCTGATTTTAAAATACTTATATTAAACAAATATAAAATTAAATTAAATTTCTACCCAGCTAAATTTTATACAAAAACCTTTTTAAATTTTTAAAAAATTAATGCAAATATAAAAAACCCAAAAAAAAATGAATGATTTAACAAAAAATATAATTACAAACAAAAAATTTTTACAACATTAAAATCCAGTTTATTTCAGCAAAAACCCATATATACTACTCTAAACCCTCAGGACATAATTCAACATAAAAAATTTTTACTTTTGGAATTTTTTATACACTATTTTTTTCTATAAAACCTTATTTTAGAATTGCTAAATCATTAAAATTTCTATGTTTAAAAAAACCCAATATTTTTTTTATAAAGACTTTCAACAAGGTTTTAGGGCCAAAATAAAATGTTGAAATCAAGGAAAAGGGGGGCAAAGGGCCCAATGAAAAATTTTAAATCATTTAAAAATAAACCAAAAAAAAATAATGCTAAAGCAATTTATCTTTAACCTATCATTTATCTTTTTTTTACTATTCCCGATTGGGCTACATAAAAAATTCATAACCCCAAAAATTATACCTTTTAAATCACATCCCCAATGTATCAAAATTTCTCATTTTAAAAATTGTTTTTCAGAAATAAAAATAGCAAAAAAATTTCTAACTTTATAAAATATTTCTGTTAAAAAAACCTTGCAATGTGTCTGTCCCCTTCTTAAAAAAATTAAATTTGGGAAAAGTTCATTTCTAGTTAAGGGAATTCAGTATCAAAGTTCTAAAAAAGAAAACAGGAACAGTATATTATATACGTCTGGATTACTTTTGACCCTGCTTGAAAAATTTTTATGGGAAAGGGCCTAAATTTCAAAATTAGCCTAGAAGGGAGGTTATTTCCTTATTCACAAAATAGAATACATTTCGTCAAACCACAAATTATCATTCAGACCCCCAAAAATTAAATGTTTGTTTTAGACATCCCCCAGTTTAAATTAAATTAATTAAAAGTAAGTAGAAATCAAAATTTTTTATGTAAAAAAATAAAAAAAGGGTTTTCCTTTTCAATTTCATTTAAAAAAGAGGAAAAAATGGTTTAAAAATTTTTATTTAAAATATTTAAATGAGGCTAAATCTCCCCAAGAAATCAAAAAAGGTCTTTATTACTATTTTTTAATGTTTGGGTTTAAAAATTTTGTTTCAATTCAGAAAATTTGTAAAAGAGGGTTTCCCATTTTTGTTTGCTTTTTACTCAGACCTTTTTCTGTAACGCTGCAAGATATCACTTAATTAAGACCCTTTACCTTTAGACTCAGGGTCGTTCATGGAATTGTTACATTTCACTACCCCAGTGATGAGCACTATTTTTCCCCCATTCAATTCATGGAAACATTTGCTGAAAATTTCCGTTCTGACATTGTGTATTTTTCCACATCACAACCCCTGTATAAAAGAATCTCGAATTTTACCCTTTTACCATGACCCCCGTAAGGTCACCCAAATTTTACTTTACCCTTCCTTCGGGCACCTAAACCCCCACGAGTTTTTATCCACCTGTGACCTTTATCACTTGTTGAACCCTTTAACCATCAGGTCGAAGGTCAGATGTAAAGGGGAAAGTTGATAGGGAAATTTTTTCATTTAAATAGTCCGTTGTCTCCGATTGTTGGGTTTTAAAAAATGCTCTTAGCCAGTCGTGCCGTTTCATCAACTTCATATACTTTGTTTGTTCCTTTTTCTCATCATTATAACAGAATAAATATTCAAATGACTCGTAAACAGCAAACAGAAAACATAAAGCACCTGTCATACAGATCACCTTTAATAGAAAAGAAAAAATTGTATTAATTAATATAATTGTTATAATTAAATGGTCAGTCAAACTTACAGAAGGTCAATTGTGGCAAAGTGATTAAGATATATGTCCCTTAGCTCAAGGATCAACTTAGGAAATGACATATCAACAGTTCTACTTAGTTCCAAGAAGCAGGCTAGAAAAAGATTGACATAAGATGCGAAAATCTTTCTTCAAAAATATACAAAATAAGTCATGGATTTAGCATTAGTCCACAACCTCATGTCAAGTAGAATTTGGGTCAAGGTCATAATATTTTCTAAGAAACTTGCCTGACCTGTGGAAAATTTGCAGTCAATCACCTTAGTTTCTAAAAGTGGAATGACTGAATTTCAAAAGGAACAACTAGTTTATCTTTGATTCAGGGGACAGAATTACAAAATAACTGTTTAAGTAATTATTCTTGAATTTACTTTCCAATTTTAAAAGAATAATTTTTAAGCTTGTAAAATCTTAATTGGGCTAACAGATATTGCCAAGCACTTGCCCGAACGGCTGGTAGTTTGCTGGTTCACAATTCTTTGAAATGAAAGGACAGTAGTGGCGGCATGGCAGAGTGGTTAACACATTAGACTTGGGGCTAATTGTTGGTTCCTTGATCAAGATATTTTACACTCATTGCTCAGTACTGGTTGGTTCCAGGAACAGATTCAAAAGTGTGTCTATAAGCTAATAGTTACCTACACAATCAAACTCAAATAAATACTATATAAATCAATGCCATGGTAAAGAACTAGCCTAAGATTATATTTACCTTCAGTATTCTCACTGACATAATTTCATCAGGTTTTGAGGTAACAGGAGGGGGTATACATCTGCTTGTACTGTTCAGAAATCCCCCATGCAGGGCCTCATTCACCAAACTGTTAATTGTCAAAAGAAAAACAGAAAATAATAACTTGTCTTTAAAATTTTACCCAAAGAAATCAAAAGTTTGAAAATGACAATTTATGTCAATAAAATCAAGTAACAACTTTCATATAAAGTATGCATGTCACACTCATATCTTGTCAGTTGTGATGTCACAGTTTATATGTCACAGATGTGACAAGTGGTCAATATTCACTATATATATACATTTTTTGTATTTTCTTTGGTTTGGTTAAACAGACACAGTAGATGTGGTGACTTTCCACTTTTACCGAGGGTAGACCTCAGGTGGTCTTTGTAAGCACATGAGCTGAACTCTTGCCTTTCTGTTAGCTCACTGAATAGCTTCCTCACATGAACACGTTCGTATTTCCTGGCAGAAATCGGCCATACAGTCAGACATTTTAGGAATATACATGTATAATATAAATATTTTAAGCCTACTTTTTCCTTCTTTTAAATTCTTTAGGTGCCATAGGTGTACCAAACAACTTCAAGGTCCAGCTACGAAGTGTTCCCATTCCATATTTTCCATTGTCTGAAATTGTTATTTCAGTTAGTTTCAGTAAATACAAATATTTACACAAAAGAAACACAAATGAGGTCTAAAAGCCTATGAACATAAAATCTGTTTTTTACACAATTTAACTAAGGTGCTTAAATGTTAAACGACTGCAGAAAGTAGAGTTGAATGCACAGTAATGTGTTGTAAAGGTAGCAAAATGTAAACAAAGTAGTATTTGACTTCCATACAAAGTACTAACTCACTATAATTATACCTATTGCAAATGAAGCAAATGATAGTTCATCTATCATGGCTAAAGAGTAATGTTTTTGTAAACTGTAGTAAGATACCAAAAATAAAAAGTTTTGAGAAATATAAAATGATAGCATTAAGATATTTTAACGTCTTAATGGGCCTTTAAGAGTTAAGATATATAAGTCAAAAATAAGTGATATGAAATATACACATACCCGAATCTCTGATGAAAATTGTCCATTCACCAATGGGCGACTCCCCCCAACATCTAACAGTAGAAAATGTCCACTTGTCAAATCCATTAGGTGAGCTGTAACAATCAAATTAATCAACAAATGAATGATCTATTACAAATTTAATTAAATTTGTACAAAAACAATGGTTTAAATTAGTGCAATGATATGTGTGTTATCAATGAATCGTTTTACACTTTCATGTACATATTTTTAACTATTTTAATTATTACTATGATGTATATAACAACATTTACTTCACAAATAAATACCCTAATAAAATTATTCCACCATTTTAAAATAGATTTTTATTTAACTGTTTATGTGTATAAAGTAAAATTCTTGAAATTGTATTGTAACCAATCCCCCATTGAGGAAGGTCTGATAATGGAGATGGTGAAGAAATGAGTAAAGGTTTTACCATATGTCTGTCCCCATAATGCCAGACTGAGGTGGTGGTTTTATTATGGTAAGACATACATTTATTTATAGTCACCTATAGAAACCTATATTGGCCTTCTCCAGAAGATAGTTAGTATTTTTGCGACGGACACGCCCTCAGGTGCGTTCAGAGCTAAGTCATCTACAGATGGGATTTCGTCGGCTACAATCGCGCAAAGTGTCCTAAACCGATTAACAGCCCAAGAAATAGTACATGAATTTGATCTTTCAAAACTCCCATACTTTGTCGGGATATCTTAAAATCTTCCATATTTAGCCTTTTCAATTTCAAATTAAGTTATCCAAGTTAAAATATGAACGTATATTATTGATTAAAACGTTGTAGTCCCGTAGTATTATTGCGCAATATGCAAATTACTGCCGAAACGATTTACCGCTGTCGAAAAAGTAGGACAGCAAATTATACTACAATAAAGGTGTAAGCTCTGAGTTCCAAGACATTATTAGTAGGAAATAAATATTTCTACTTTATACAAAACATTATTATTAACAAATCAAAAGTTTTTCGTGACTCTAGGATAACTCGCGCATTAATAAAAGAAGAACTATTTTCGTTACTCTTCCGCGGGTTTAGCTGAATATTCAGCAGTTATTAATAAATTAGATACAGTACAATGGTTAGTATAAATATCTATTTTTGAAAATGCATGTAAGAAGAGAGTTTTTCAACACTTCACCACCATGTAGTCTTTCATGGTGAGGAAGTTATAATATCAGTTCTACTTCCGATTCTTGTGGTTTGTTTACATATTTTTCTAGGTCACGTTATTCTAAAAATAGATTCTGCTTCACCTGGCCTGATTTTTGGACAGGCGATAAGGGAGTACACATTATACATGTAATAAACCAGCGGATTACATGCAATACTTTAAGAAATTCTATACAATTGTAAGAAGCAAACAAGTTGAAAATGGAATTTAGTGTGAAATTGAAAAGGACAACTAAACATTAACCTATAGCTCTTCAGCGCTTCTTATGTAAAATTCTTCCAAGTATAATTTCCAATAACCGTAAATTATACCATACCCAGACTATGGTATAATTTTCAGTTTTGAAGATCGAAGGAGTAAGTGTTTCTGGGCGGAGCTATAGGTTAAAACAGATACACCATTGGTGCGTTGACTATTTCTGGGTTTGCGTAAATTATACCATAATCACGTGACCTTTCTTATGCAACCTCACTCGACTTCGTCTCGTGAGGTTAAGGCATAAGAAAGGTCAACGCAGCAATCGTATATCTATTACCAGTAGTGCTTAAAGTTACATTTAATAAATTTCATAAAAAACGAAATAGCGACATTTCATTATTAAATTGGGTTTTATATCGACTCCAGGTCTTATTTTAGTGTCCAAACAACCAAAATGAGTTTTATTAGCATAAAAATAGGTAACCTCATTGTGGCGAAATGGGAAGTACAATTTCTGTTTGCATAAGAAACTCCGCCTCGGATCATCCGTACATCAGTATTAAATCAACAAACATGACTATAAGTTGCAGTCCTAATTTAACGGTATATTTCCGCATCTTAACGGATGTTTTCATACAAATATAATCTTTTTACGAGATGATTAATTTTACTGAACCCCAGGTTTAGTGCACAGTGAAGCTTAAACGGTTAAAGTGTGTTTGCACAAGAAAATATCACATTTGCTGTGTTCCGGATAGCAACTATGAAACTGTGACGTAGCGCATACACGAGCTCATTATAGTCTTCATTTGCATGTTAAAATTCGTATACAAACTTTAGTGTTACCGTGGGGTTTCCCGTTTAACATCCTACTTTATGAACAATATTTGATGAGATTTACAACAAAACTTTTAAACAGGTTAATGAAACTGTAGAATGTTTGATTTTTAGGCCGACGGCAAAATATTTTTACATATTATTTAATGTAACTTTAAGTGACATTTAAATTAAAATAAAAACGATGTGCTCTGGCCTCTACATCTTTACCTTGTAAATAAAAAAAATCTAAAATATACACTAGATCTATTAATTGCTGATGATTTTAACTAAAACTTTTTTAATGAGACATATCCAAGAGAAATAAAAATACAAATGACTTATATTTTATTTTCTATATGGCCACTATGATAAAACACGAAGCAATTCTAAATAGCATTCTCAAATGTATAATGTATTATGCTTGAAGTTTATTTGCATGGTTTTATTTCAGAAATATTTCGTTGACCGTATTTTTTCTTTCTCTTTTTACCTTTCATTTCTTGGAATAAATCGATAAGGACACTGATATACAAGTTTGACCAGAGTTTTTAGGCATAAATTTCATTCTGTATTTAAGTGCTTGAAAGTAGAAAATCTGAATTATATCAGTTTGGGACACAAAATATATTGCTCTACAAATCTCGAACTTGTATGGAACAAATTTTCTCTGTTATATATTTTGTGTTTTGTTTTGTTTTTTCTAAAAAAAGCCTTAATGTCTCTCCGGTTGCATGTCCGTCGCATTCAGTGCTGCAGCACTTTTGATTATATTTTGGAGCCAACTGATACAGAAATTACTTCAATTCAGAAACTGCTCTATAAATCTCGAACTTGTATGGAACAAATTTTCTCTGTTATATATTTTGTGTTTTGTTTTTGTTTTGTTTTTTCTAAAAAAAGCCTTAATGTCTCTCCGGTTGCATGTCCGTCGCATTCAGTGCTGCAGCACTTTGATTATATTTTGGAGCCAACTGATACAGAAATTACTTCAATTCAGAAACAACAGTTTCCTTTACATTTAAGGTGTTAAACACAATTATATAGTACTTTAGTTTTTAAAGTCCCTATCGAAATACTTGTTAGTAATTTTTCGTTGAAGAAGCTGGCAATCAAACAAGCATTTCCTAGATTTGTTGTCAAAGTGTGCTACAAATTTAGCACTATGCCAATTCTGAACACTGCTAGAAGAGGCAATTAACTTATCTATAAATAGTATTACATGTATGTTATACATACTCATCATGTGGTCTAGATGCACCAATCACAGACATTGTACCATGAGGACTCTTCACTCTGAAGTCTAGAAAACCCCTGCATGGATGATCCAAGGTCAAGGTCACTTGCACAGTTTCTAGTATATATAGGTCAAATCCATTGGCATTTGACTCTGTCACTGTTGAGAAACAAACAAAAAGTGAAATGAAACCATATTAATACTGTTGACAGGTCAAAATAGATGTTATCCGGAACTCAACAAATGTGGGTTTTTCCCCAGATAATCTGTAGGTACAAACAATCTTTTACAACAATAGCTTCAAAGTGCACTGCCCATAACATTAGATTAGACAACCTATTGCACTTATTTTCGAGGCTGTAACTGTAAAACGATGTGTGTACCAACGGATTAGCTGGGAAAAACACAAATATTCTTAATTCCAGAGTAAATCTATTAAGTAAAATCCAGTAACATAATCAAGCTAACAAATTTGTACAATGTTGTATACAAATAAAATAAGCCTAGGTTAACTATCAAATTTCTTTTTGGAATATATTTGGTTCTTGTTTAGGAATATTGTCAAAACAATAAACTAGCATCTGAATTGAAACAGACTGTAAAAACTAAGTCCAAGAGGAGCCCTAGAGATATGGTTAAGATGTCTACCTCTCAACCCAGGGGTCACAGGTTCAAACTCTACTAAGATCATAGCCATGACTCCTCATAATTATGACACCAGTATTAGTTAGGTCCAGGAAGCATTTGCAAATGGTTTATATCAGCTTCAAGCATTCTTAACAATCAAGCATTAATGAATTTTTCTTTAAAGGGATATTCAGGCAAAATAATGACAAAAATATTAAAATGATCTTTTGTACTCATATCACGCTAAAATGACTTTTCTGGAAGTTTCAGCATAAAATTTCTGTCTAAATTCTTTATATTTTGGGTTTGAAGCGTAAATATATCTACATTATATTGAACAAAATTTAGACTCAAATAGAACCACCAGATAGTTTTTAAACAAGTCATGTGACTTAAACAAACCCTTGAAGTTACAATAACAGATATTGTGGATATTGTATGATTGAAACAAGCCTAAGTCATTCATTTGACATGTTTTTTAACTTTTCCAGAGTTCACTTTGACAATTATTGTGAAATGCTAGCGCTCTAACCTGACCCACGCGGGTCAAGTTAGGAAACCACCATTTTATTCTTTATATGGAGAAAAGTATTGTTCCTTTGACTGTCTAAAGTATTCATTTTGAGGGCATTAACAGAATAATGAATGAAAAATTCAAAACTAAGAAATGAAAATTTTGCCTGTGTCTCCCTTTAAAATGTTTGACAATAGTGCACAAAATAATGACATTCAATAGCAGATCACTTTTCCCTTGTTCAATGGATCCAATTGACTAACCAACTTAGAATTTACATCTTGATACCCCAAAATAAATTTGATAATGGACTGTTCCAGAAATGGAAGCTGGACAAGTCCATTTAAGAAATTCAGAGGGTTGAGACTTAAATGATGACTATTACACTCAACTTAAACACAACAAAAAGTACCTTTCATTCTTGATAAAGAAAAATGATTCAGATAAAGACACCTATGAAATAAGAATATTACCTGTATAAGTAAGTTGTAAAGGATTAGAGCGACCTTTAGTGATTGGTATTGAAACTTTTTTCTTACTATACTCCAATGATGTTTGCCAGGGCACCTGGTCCCATACCTGTAAACCAAATAAAAATGATATTCCATGTTTGTAACAAGGATTTTCATTGGATATTAATATTTTCTACAGTATATACAGTTTTTATAATCAATTTTTTATTTCGTTCAAAGATGACAGTTGTATAGTATTACAAATAGAGGCTCTGAAGGAAATATGAAGACTATATAGCTTTACCATGCTTTCACACTTTTCCCCTATCAAACATATAGGGTAAATAAAAGCATAATTACACAAAAAATGGACAACATAAAAAAGAAATATTTTCAGATATAAACCAAATGACATCAGGAAAATTACTTCGATGCTTAATGTAGCTCAACCTAAAATTTTAAACAATTTTCTTTTTATTATATTATGTTAGACTGGAGATAGATATTAATTTTACCTTCAAATGCTTTGTAATTAATCATATTCCTACACATTTAAACTCGAACCTACATTATTCTACAACAATGCACTCAAGCACTCAAAATTGATATTTATTTCCTAAATGAAGACAAAAGGTGACTCCCTATGTATTATTTCCAGCGTGATTGGGCACTTGAGTAGATAAACAAACATTCTGTAAGCTAGCTCAAAAATTTTCTTAAATGAAAGAATCCAAAGTCTCTTGCAGGATTTGAACCTACATTATATCATATAAAGGACAAGCACTTTGAAATCAGCATCCTGAACTACTTGAGACCCCTCATGTTTCATAAATATTTTGTAGCCAAACTTCTTACTAATACAGTTTAAACTTTGCTCAAAAAATCATTTTCTGATCCATTATTGGTAGTCAGGCCTCGACATTAGCGGTGGTCCGTTGGTCCGAGACCACTTGATTTTGGCAAGGACCACCTAATTTTTAAACCCACTGGTCCGTCGGACCACTTGAATTTTCTGGTTGATGCAAGGCTCATTTGGGAGAATGGCGATTTGGTCAAAAACATGTTAGATCTATACAATTTTGTTTAAAATCTATGTCCGATGTACATATATATGGTTCATTAATCTCTGATAAGTTAAAGAAGTTCTTAAGTCATCAATAACTTTCATTTTAAGTCGCTAAAATTTTGTTTATGCAAGTTAAAAGAGTTAAGAGTTTGTGATATAAATTTAGGTACAAAATTCATTCAAATGGTGCTAGTAATTATGCATCGTCGGATACCAACGACGGAACCGTTAACATTTATGTTATGTTACATGTTAATTAACCGTGAGTATCCGATGATGGTAATTATATGATATCAGATAAACTTAAATTTCAGATACTTGAATAACGGCAGCAAACGAAAGGAACTGGAAAAAAAATACATCTAGTAATTCTATGCTATTTATCTTTATTTTAACTGTTTAACAATAAGAGATCTGTTTCTTCTAGAGTTAAAATTATTTTAAAAGGTTAAAAATACCCAATGTCAAAAATGAATATCAACCAACAAGCAACAGGGAGGTAAAATTCTGTATTAAAAATCTGTGAGAAAAATAAGATAAGTTATAGTAAATAATAACGTTGTCATTATTTAAATAATTTAGATATTTCATTGTTTTTAAAGACAAAAATAAGATAATTTATTAGTTCCATTAAAAATGTTAATCTGTAAAAGATGCTATGTTATTATCATGATTATAAGACGTACCGCGTATCAGCAATGAATATTTGAATAACAGTAAGAAAATAACAGACACAAATGGCTTCATTATTCCCTAACTTGAGTTGAGAGAGAAATCACTTTAATATAAAAGTTAACATAAATAAAAGCTCTGTTGTGTATTTTTGACTGAGATAAAAACAAATAAACAAATAACTCTACGAAAAAATACCCACTGACTTGCTCTCCCTTTTCTGATTAGAGGAAAAATATATATCTAAAAATATCTGTTTTCTGTAAAGATTATGTAATAATACATCTTTGTCATAAAGTTTAAACATTTTTTTCTACATTTGCAGTAAAAAGATATAATAATGATAACTGACCACCTGACTTCTGGAAGGACCACCTAACTTTCAAATCTAGTGGTCCGGCGTACCACCTGCTAAAATAGTTAGTGTCGAGGCCTGGTAGTAATTACCCTGTAACGATTTTGTGACAATATAACTTACCTTGGCAGCATTCACAAGCCTCCAGGCATTCATTAGACCAAACCCATGTTTGTGTGAGTGCCAGAGCCCCGCTCCATTCTTCTGCCAGTGAGCTACATCTATGTCTACCTGTTATAACAAAACACAATACATGTTATAAGTAAAAGATGTACATGTATCCCAAATTTACCGTCATTTGTTGTCTAGTATTCAGTCTGAATAGTTTGTAATACTTTGACAACATAAATCATAGAAAAAACAAGATTGCATTTGAGAAAAATGCTATGCCACCGCATTAATACAACACTAAATAGTAGTGTCAGAACAGATTTTCTTTGTTTCTATACAATTTTGAAGATTGTCATAATGCATAGATCCCTGACCTATCTAATTCTTATTATCAGATTAGTGGTTAAATCTGTTGTTAACTCAATAAAAGATCAGAGTAGGAATATATCAATGCACTTGAGTCTAGTGAATTTGGTGGTGAAGGTCATATTTCACACAGCCTAAATTTCATGACTACATCAAAGGACAACATAGTAAGACACTTTGTCAAAATCTAGGTCAGCTGAAATCAAAGTTCACTTAACATCTTAATCTGTACACATGGTTCAAATTTCATAGCTGTACATCAAAGGACAAGAAAGTAGGTCACATCATCGAAATCTAGTTCACCTGATATCAAAGTTCAATTTTACAACTAAAACTGTGCACATGGTCAAAATTTCATTGCTGTACATCAAAGGACAAGACAGTAGGTCACTGTCCCCTTGGGCAAGGCAAAATTTTGGACCCAAGGGTTTAATTCAAAACAATCTTGATACAGGTCCACCAAACAACATTTCAAGTCAAATATCTAAGCTGTAGCTTTCTCCCATTCAGAAAAGATTTGTTTTATTTTCTGTTTTTACTATTTGAACATAATGAGAATCACTGCCCCTGGGCAGGGCCAATTTTAACACTAGGGGCATAATTAAAACAACTTTAGTAGAGAACCCATAGAATATATTGTAGAGCAAACATCAAAGCTCTATGCCTTGTACCTTCAGACAAAAATATTTCTTTTTTTTTTTTACCATATGTACATAGTGAAAATCAATGACTCCTGGGGGTGGGACCAATTTTGACCCCAGGGCTATAATGTGTACAATCTTGCTAGAGGTTCACTACATAATGTTTCATGCAAAATATCTCAACTCTAGCCTTTGTGAATTTAGAGAAGATGATTTTTTAAGTTTTTACTATATACATATAAGGAAAACCTATGGCCCATGGGGCGGGGCTAATTTTGACACAAGAGGCAAAATTTGAACAACTTTGGTAGAGTACCTATAGATGATATCATTTAACAAATATTCAAGCTCTAAGCCTTGTACCTTAAGACAATAAGATTTTTTTACTTTTTACTATATGTATATATTGAAAATCAATGACCCCGGGGCAGGGGCAATTTTGACCCCAGGGCTATAATTTGAACAATCTTGCTAGAAGTTCACTTCACAATGTTTCATGCAAAATATTTAACCTCTAGCATTTGCTAGAAGAAATTTTTTTACTATAAAGTTTTTACTATATACATATAAGGAAAACCAATGACCCCCGGGGCAGGTACGATTTTGACCCAGGGCTATAATTTGAACAATCTGAGTAGAGGTCTACCAGACAATGCCTTATGCAAAATATCTAAGCTCTAGGCCTTTTGGGTCTTTACAAGAAGGTATTTTAAGTTTTTACTATACCGGTATGTACATATAGTGAAAATCAATGACCCCCGGGGCGGGGCCGATTTTGACCCCAGGGCTATAATTTGAACAATCTTGGTAAGGGTCTATCAGACAATGCCTTATGCAAAAAATCTAAGCTCTAGGCCTTTTGGGTCTTTACAAGAAGTTATTTTAAGTTTTTACTATATGTACATATAGTGAAAATCAATGACCCCCGGGGCGGGGCCGATTTTGACCCCAGGGTTATAATTTGAATAATCTTGGTAGAGGTCTACCAGACAATGCCTTATACAAAATATCTAAGCTCTAGGCCTTTTGGGTCTTTACAAGAAGTTATTTTAAGTTTTTACTATATGTACATATAGTGAAAATCAATGACCCCCGGGGCGGGGCCGATTTTGACCCCAGGGTTATAATTTGAACAATCTTGGTAGAGGTCTACCAGACAATGCCTTATGCAAAATATCTAAGCTCTAGGCCTTTTGGGTCTTTACAAGAAGATTTTTTTAATTTATTCTTATAATTCCTATTGGTTGCCATGGCAACCAGATTTCTGCATGGAATGAAATGCTTTGAACAACTTTGGAAGTCCTTCACCCAAGGATCAATCCTGCCAAGTTTGGTTGAAATTGGACAAGTGGTTTTTCACAAGAAGATTTTTTAAGTTCACTATATAATCTATATAACACACACACACACAAACAAACACACACACAGGTGAATCGCTATATGCCACCGCATCGCAGATGCTGCGGTGGCATAAAAACATTTTGTCTTTCATGGAGCATGAGCACAAAAAGTATTTTATAAATCATAAACAAAAATGTAATCCTTAATAAATGATACAAAAAACACAAGGTTTCAAAAGCCCAATATTTCTTATATAAGAAAAGCAAATTTCAAGGTCATATACACATATATAGGAATAAAAGTCATATTTCAATGAGTGAAACTCTCATCCAGTACAAGAAGGGAATCTTACATTATGAAAATGTTATGGCCACAGTCAAAGTTGTGCCCAGAAAAAGAAAACCAGACATCAAAAACAATATCATGCCCTCCTATGTAATTCCAGGGGCATAGATAAACTGTAAACTTTTCAAAGCTAAAACTAAAGTACAATTCTATGACAATCAACAAACCTTGAGAGCAGTGAGAGCTATGAGGTACTGTATATCTCTCCATGTAAGACAGGGTTGTACATCTAACATGAGGGCTATCAGGCCGGCTGCTATAGGAGCTGCAGCACTAGTACCACTGTGATGTTCCGTACATCCTCGCACTGACTCCTTGTGTGCCAACCAGTCTGTTGTTACCTATAGTATAATATTAGTATACTTTTTTCAGGAAAACTGAATTTAAAGTCAAGCTTTTCATTATTGGAATTGTCCAACTTTGAATTTAGTTCTGTCTAACCCTTTACCAGCTGAATTCATGTAACAGTTTTGCTCTGCAAACAATTTGGAACAATCCATTCAAAGTTAAAGGGATTTAAAAATAAAAATACAAAAATTAAGCTACTAATAGTAAAGAATCTGGTCAGACAGGCTGACCTACCTCTAATGGCAAAGACTGATCACTTACGGTTTAAGCTAATTAAGGGTTACTTTGAGTATGAGCGATTTAAAAGCTCAAAATACTTTTCAATAACAAATTCAAAAAGATGTGAATGAAGCTTTCACAAAACTCTTAAGTTATAATATGTAACTGACCAATCACTATATACTGATGGCTGCTAAATTTTAGGATCTTAAAAATAAACAAGAAACATGGCAATGCCATGAAACCAGGTTTTCAATTATCACCATTGTAGATAAATATGTTGTATTTGAAATACAAATACAAGCAACAAACAATGTAACTATGTGCAATGTAAAACATGAATAATGTAGGAGGAATTGCCACAGAGGAAGTGTTCACTATAATTATATTCTGTATAAGGAAAAAAAGGGCCATAATTAAATAAAAAATTATTCAATCACAAAACCCCGACAATATGCGCCAGGGCACTGGATGACAAAGCTACTGTAAAAGTTTGAACAAAATCCGTTGAGAAATGTAGGAGTTCCGCACAGAAGAATTTTTTCACTATATATTCTGTATAAGGAAAAATAACAAAGGGCCATAATTAGGTCAAATATTATCCAATCACAAAACCCCGATAATGTGTGCCAGGGCACTTGATAACAAAGCTTCTGTGAAAGTTTGGTCAAAATCTGTTGAGAAAGGTAGGAGAAGTTGCGCACAGAAAATTGTTCACTATATATCCTATATTGGGAAAAAAAACAAAGGGCCATAATTAGGTCAAATATTATCCAATCACAAAACCCCGACAATATGCTCCAGGGCACTTGATTACAAAGCCTCTGTGAAAGTTTGGTCAAAATCCATTGAGAAATGTAGGAACAGTTGAGCACAGAAGAAATTATTTACTATATATTCTATATAAGGAAAAAAAACAAAGGGCCATAATTAGGTCAAATATTATCCAATCACAAAACCCCGACAATATGCGCCAGGTCACTTGATGACAAAGCTTCTGTGAAAGTTTGGTCAAAATCTGTTGAAAAATGTAGAAGGAGTTGCGCACAGAAGAAATTGTTTACGCCCGCCCGCCAGTCCGCCGACATACCTCAATCTAATAACCAGTTTTTTCCTTCGGAAAACCTGGTTAAAAACCCTTTAATCAACAATGGAATGTCCAAAATTCAAAGCAAGAGAAGTTAAAGTTATTTTTAATAAGAATAAATTCATAACAAAATAACAGTTTCACTTTCTAATCATTTTCAACTTTTCTCAGAAACCCCCATTTTAAACTTTTTTTATCTCTTACAGAAAAAATATTACATTTGTATATCAAATATACCTACAATTTTAAATAAAAATAAATTTCCAACCTCACATTGTCTTTCTGATATCACAAACATATTTCAATTGACAGAACAAATTTTTGTACAATTTTTTTTTCTCATCTTGTTAAATAATCTGTATTGGAGTTGTTTCCCTTTGACCATGATAATAATTTCTTATAAATATATGAGTAGAGCCAAAAATGTTTTCATTATTTTCAATTAAAAATACGTAAATAAAAGTTTTAACAAATTATTTAATTTTACCCATGAAATATGGTGCTATATCAGTCAAATATATTTCATATTTGTAAAAAATAAATATGAAATATAAATATGGAAGTGGGCGGAGTCAAAACTCATATTTATTTTAGGGGACTTCTTTCGCCATTTTGTTTATAAAATTTGATGAATAAATTACAACTTTTTGTTGAATTTTGATTTGAAAATTATCTAGAATGATAGAAAATGGTTTAACTAAAAATATAAATCCGAACACCAATATCTTTAATTCAGTCGTTAACACTGTACAGATGTTTAAAGAGTTGTTTATGTGACATCACAATGTAGCCCTAAATATTGTGTGCAAAACAAGACAATAATTATATTACTGCATGCTGTACAATTGCAGTTGCGTAGCAAGCAAGGGGGTTCGTAACCATTTTGCTTTGATTATGAAATTAAATAAAAAGGTTATTTTTTCGTTTGTCGTGAAATATGGTATATATTTTCACTCAACATGATAAAATGCCACATATTTTCACTCGCCATCCCGGCTCCTGTAAATATGTGGCATTTTATCATGTTTCGTGAAAATATATTCCATATTTCACTCAAACGAAAAAATATGCTCTTAATTTTAAATTTTGACAATAATATTATAATAACATTTTTTAACTCAATTATTCGCATATATTAATATAACTCAGCTTACAATATCTCTAGTTTGCCCCCATGATCCACTACTAAATGTAACAGCCAACATGGAGGCACACTCCTCTGAGTAGTAAGGCATATGTCCTGTCTCATCTACAGCTCCTTTATACAATAAATACAAAAATGTTAATGTTAAATGAACCCATTACATATTTAGTTCATAAACACAACATCATCATAACAAACATGCAAAGTAAACAAAGATTACAAAGTCATACAAAGTCAGTGTAAAATTACCGGAATTTTGAAAATTTTATCTGGACAGTTCAATACCAATACAACTCTCAGCAGAGCAATACCATAGAGGAGACAAAGGTAATGATTGTTGCTGAAAGCCGTTGTTCTTGACAGGTTAAATAACTAGGAAATAGTTGCTTTCAGAAGAATTTTGACTGTTGCTGTATAAAGGCTATTGCTCTACAGAGTGGCCAATCTGCACAGGTTGCACTGTATGCCATAAAGGAGCTCTCAACAATACCTCAAAGAACACCTCTTTATATATGTTTCATATTGACATTTATCAATCTTACTCAGATTATAGCAGCCGGCATTATGACACCACAGAATAATAATTTCCTTTAGGTAACCTATCAGAAATGAGTAGTAAGAAGTTATGCTAGATGTAAATTTTCTTGCTATTAAGTTTCCAGTGTTCCTTTTTTTAACTGAACTGAAATTCTTTTGGTGGCCCACTGCATGTGCTACAAGTAACCACTTCACCACTGCTTTCCATTACAATATGATTTTTCACAATTTATACATCCATTCAATCAATCAACTTTAAACCCAATTCAAACAACAAGTCTGAAAATAAATTCCTCTACCTACCTATAGTTACTGTATAAAGTGAGTTTGCATAACCGTCATAGTTACAGTTGTCTCCCTCATGACCTCCATTGCCACTGGCAACCACGTATATACTACCATAACCACCACGTCCAAAGTCGATGCCATGTTTCATACCAGCCTATACAAGAAAATGTAGACAGTTCAATGATCATCATAAGAATCAAGATTTACTTATCCGTGGTTCTCTTTAAGTGACATTATGCCCATCCAAGGATATAGAAATCTATTACAGTGTGTGAACAAGTGAAAGTCAAAATAAGTTTACATTTTGCCATAATTCCATTCAATTCTATAATTTAGTACACATTAATAATGATTAACTCACATGACCCAAGGAAACTTCTGTAAATATCCATTAGAATTTACCTGTTACATTCAATTCATAGCAAGAGTGGGTCACTCTTTATGATGAAAAATTATGGTGAAATTTGCATCCCAACAGATGGTGGAAAAGAAGAAATTTACATGTGCCTCAATGCATTAATTAATTATATCGGGCATGGTCAGGCACTCACAGTAAAACAACCAACCTTCAATAAACTAGCTGGAAACCAATTTAGCATGAAAGAAAATGAAAGTCCCTGACCAGGAACACTGTATTAAAATCAGATTCTGTTATCTTTAAGGGTATATATCACAACACTTACAGCAGCCAATACATGAGGCCCGTCCACTGTCTTCCCATCATCATCTGGGCCCCAACTGTAACAAATAAATAAACGTTAAATAAATAGAGGATATTGAATGAGTGTAGGTTTGAACGAGTTGAATAAAATCATATTATGCAAGCCTCTGGCGAGCATAATATTGTTTCATTGAACGAGTTCAATAAATTTAGTATTGAATCTACACGAATATAATATTCTTTTTATCACATATATAAAATAAGAACGGTAAACTGTTAACAAGAGTCATTTTTCTTTGACGCGCCTATAGTGTAGCGCTAACATTAGCGCGCTTTAACGCTATGCTTATAGTGCAAATGACGTGACGTCAAAGTGTTATTACACTAGTGTAATATCGTCTAGTGTAATATCGTTTTTATTAAATGGCTTTATTACACTCCTGCGCCGCGGTTTATGTGATAATATAATTTCTCCAAATTATCAACAATGATGTTTTTTTATAGGTAGCACATTATCGTAAGCTAGATGTATATTCTGTATCAGAAATGAATAAAAAAATACTTCTTGATCTCAGACCAAAACAAAAAACGTCTTGTTTGATTTTTGATCATTTTTGTGACCAAATTTAAATTTTGACGTTGATAGTATTCTTTTCTAATGTAATTTAAAATGTTCTTTAATGAACTATAAATGAATAGTTCAAATGGATTAGACAAAACTGACTTAAATTGTTGCTTTTTTTGATGTTGTTTTAACTTTCTTGGGGGAAAAAACTTGCTAGAAAATTATTGTGGGGGGATGGGAGATGTTCAGTGGGATGAGGGGAATGCCTTGATAAATCATAATTATAGAGTGTCACTTAAAAACACCTGAAATAGCAGTTTGTTTGACTGGCTGACAGAAATTGCTATACTTGTTTGATTTCATAGTTCTTACCTGCAACTATAAATATCATTGATCTGGAAGAACTTTGTGAAGGCATCAGCTTCCATACTGTCTGTTAGAGGTCCATCTAGAAGCTTTAATCCTAACATAAACAAAATATTTACATGAATTTATAATATGTTTATGCCAGAATGTGTCAGAATTTTTTAATCATATCTATTGTATCTTAATTAAGATGAAAGTTCATAATGAACTGTCTAATGAACTTTTTCTCATAGCAATAACATATAGAGTCTTGCTCTATGTCTTGAGCATTTTTAAAGCCTATAACAGTTTTTTCATGAACAATGTAAATTATAAATTGCAAGTATAATGCACTAGAACTTTGTGAGTCAAGTCATTGAAAGAAGCATGCAAATCAAGTTTGGAGTCAATCAGTCTTATAGTGACTGATTTATGCTCTGGACAAGCCTAAGGGGACACCCCCACCGAAGTTGCCGCGGCCACTAACCAAAGTAATCCCTATATGTCGACTTTTCAAGGCGACACAAAAATGATCATACTTTATCTTGAGTAATACACTGTATGTGTAAGACATTCAAAATGATCATATTTTATAATGTAAGTTATATATGAAATACATTTATCAAACCTGAGATTTTAGAGCGGAAGGCTACACCGACACCACATACTTTATTTGGTATGGCAGAGATCTCACCCGCACAACGTGTTCCATGATGATTCTTCTCTATAAATAAACACAAATATTTAAAATATATCATTAATTATACAAATCAAATTATCTAGCACATTTTTTTTTTCATTTTTATTTTGACTATTGTAAAGCTACTACAAGACAGTATGATCAGATTTTATTTTGAAAGAAAACCAATGTGTTTATATTAGGATATTGATCTTGCCAAGTGATTCAAGCTCGAGAGCACAGGATGATATAAAGCAGCAAGCAATATGGCACTGAAGTAAGTGTTACACTCTCATCAATTAAAACAAACTATCTGTTTCACAACCGTCCAGTGATGGGATGGCTTTTTTTTCATTATTGTGTTTTAAGTGACACAAACACTCACTTTTCTTAATTCAAGGTTTTTTTTTTTTTTGGTTGGGTCACACCAACACAGTTTAAGTCACATGGCAACTTTCCAGTTTGACTGGTTTCAGGCATGAATGGGTACCTGAGTAGGACCACTGTAATTCTGTAAGCTAGCTAGCATTTTCACATGAAAGAATCCAAAGTCCATGGATTCGAACTCACAGCGGTTAAGGGGCAAATGTTTTGAATTTGAAAACCTTAACCCCTCAGCCACACTTAAAGGTTCAAGATGGTAGCAAATCTTATTTCTCAAGTTTTCTTAGGATACAACATATCTCAGAATCTCACTAGGAACATGAACACATGAGAAACAGGTTACCTGAAGAATTACAGATTATAACTGTGACATCACTGTTTCCCCATCATCTCACATCTTTGTAATATGAGGCAGATTTATGACATGTTGTAAGGGTTGAAAAGGTGAAAGGTCAAAAAAACAAACACTGAAGACTGTCGTAGTCTTTTCCTTTCACTCCACAAACTTAAAGGTGAATTCATAACAAACAGAAGTTGAAAACATGACACCTAAAATGCTGTAGTTGGGTTGGTTTTCAGGTTTTTGCCTTTTCACATTTTTAACCCACCACAAGAAGAACAGAAGGGCAATTTTTCTATATGAATAACATCAAGCATATATCCTCAGAAAAACTTCTCAGCAGTGAGTTACATATGAGAAATGTAGAACATGTTCAGTAACAAATAACTTACGGTTTTTGGTATTAGGTGAAGGATCTCTATCCCCATTGTTTAGATCGTAACTACCCTCCTTATTATAATTTTCCAACAAATCTGGATTGTTCCATTCCAAACCTACAATTTAACAAACAAATCCTATGTTGAAAAAATAAACTTAAAAAAAAATAAAATGAGGTCAGAAATTTAATACCAAAGAAAGAAAATCTGTTGTTTTTTTTTTTAATCAAAAATGCTTTAGGAATCTTTTATTTACTTAAGTAATTTAAAACGTGACTGAACTTTTCAGGTATACCGTAAAATCATATACAGATAAATGATACTACATGAACATTTATTTATTTGTGTATATACTGACTTTGCAAATCATTCAATACCTGTCTACAGAATAGTGAAGTTGATAAAAAAGATGTTTGAATAAAGATTTAACAAAGGGCATAATTTTGTCTAAAGACATGAACAGTTATGTTCTCTTATATACAAACAGTGTATACGGTAATGTCATTAACCAACATTTCAAGGTTCAAAGCAATAGACATTTCCAGTTTTTATCAGAGTGAAATTTAGCCCTGTCTTTAATGTTCAATGCCAGGTCAATAGCTCATAGACAGTTCACAAACAAAACTATGTGTTCTTTGTGTATACCAAGTCAACCAGGCTGATTCAAAATATTGTGAACATCACGACAAATATATCAAAATTTCCGTGTACAAAGTAAACCAAACCTGATAACAAAAGAAATTCTTAGTCTGCTAAAATAACTAAATTATACTATTTTGTATTAATCATGGAACAGTATTTACCATCATCTACCACAGCCACGGTGACCCCTGACCCTGTGATGTTGTGTTTCCATACCCCAGTTACATTTATATCCATACCAAGTTCATATGTATTTGTCTGAAATTACAAACAATTTGCCCTGACAAATGCTAAACAATCCTGTAAGAACATGAAATACATTTAAAAAAAAATTGTATCAGTTTATTTTTATATTTTGTTTGGTTTTAAGTGACAATCAACACTGTAAAGGTCATATGTGGCGACTTTCCAGCCTTTCTGATGAAAAAAGTCTTCATGTTTTACTTTATGTGTTACATGAGACATGAGCAAGCACACAAGTAGAACCACCAACGTTCCATATGCTAGCTGCAAGATAGTGTACCCAAAATATAGAACATGTAGAATCCAAAGTCCCTTACAAGATTTGAACCTGTAACAGTGAGGATCTGAATCGAAATAACATAAGATACAAATGTATCTCTTATCATTTGACCACTTTTCATTTTATATTTTTTCAATTAAAAAAATATCAAAAACACACGCCTTTGCTTTGGGCTTGCTACTAATAGCCCATTACATGTGACATACATGATATAATCAGGACTTAAAAAGAGGGCATATTAAATTAATATGATTTTGACAAATTTTAACTTACCAAATGCCACTGTTTTCTGTAAAATGGATCTTCAAAGTCCATGAATGGTAAATCATATGTCAAGAACCGTTTTCCACGTGACAGCAATTTCTGATGAGAAAACCATTCAATATCCTCATGTTTTACTAACTTGTTTTCTGTCTCCTCAACCTTTTTGGCAATTTTCTGGCCACTATGAAGTTTTAAATGATGCAAATGAACTGTTGATACAGTTTTACTTCCTGAGAAATTACGATGTAATTTGTGAGCAAATAAATAATGATGATGTAATTCACCAACCTGACCTAGATTTATCAGGTCAAGGTCACTGGCTATTCTATCAATGTTGTCTTTGTCATGTGTTTTTATATGAACAGCCCAAATAAGAGAGTTCTCTGAGGTTTTTTTATGGGCTGGATCTGGTATTTTTTTCTCTTGTTGTTGTCTACCCCATGTCTCTCCAGTTAAAATGTAAGCTGCCAGAAAAACAACGGAACCAAGGCACAACACTCTCACTAGGGTGACATACTTCATACAGCATAACCTAGAATGAAAAATGAACATGAATTATTAAAAAGTAAATAAATCAGTGCCTAAAAATCTTTAAATGAAACACAAAGAAATGGTGAAATTTCATGAATTTGACCTTTAACATCAATTCAGGGTCATATTTTAGTATGTCAAGGTCATACAAGTTTTTTAGTATGTCAAGGTCATATATCTGAGTAGGTCAATATAAAGCTCTTGAGATCTATAAATTGTGTTTTGTGTCCATGATTTATTGATTGCAGGATTTAAGTTTCAGAATGAAGACATTCTGGGCATGGTTCATCACATCAAGAACAATATGTTCCAAGAACAGTACGTCTCAAAACCTGTAGTTCAATGCAGAGGACTTCAATAGGAAAAATAAAATTCACTGATCAAATTCAATGTAAGATGGCAAATTCAGTGAAAACAGTCAATTACACTTGATACAAATGCATTTAGCTGGTTTTTTTTCTGTTCTTATTCAAATTTATCACCTAATCTGGTTAAATAACTCATTAATATACTTAGTGACATTTATACATACATTTATAAAACAAGTAATATGAACATTATGCATGTATAATTTTAGCATCATGATATGTACAATGTACATACAAACATAATTCATCACGCTTACAGCTTTGAAAAATTTAATGTTTATTACACTTATTTTATGTTTATTATTGTAAGCCAACAAAATCATTCAAAACCATGCAATGACATGCCTGTTTGTAGTTTGTGTAGCAAATATTTTTTTATATACCTTTTACAATGAATCTTTCCCTATGAATTCAGAAAGATATCTAATAACTTTTTTTTACTGTCACTGATCGTGTTGTGATGAAAGATTATCATATCTAAACATTCTTTGGCTCCATCACACTATTGCACAAGTCACTTATAATCATGACACCTCCAAAACTTGGTGATAGCATGAACTACATCCAGGCACCCGTCCCGAGTTTAAAATCTATGCTAAAAGCTCTTGGGCACTGATATTTGGCCATAACCCTAGCCATTTTAATGCTGCACCAAAATTCATATACAACCACCACATTGACATGGCAGCAACAAATAAAAGGTAAAGTATCTGCCCATCTCCAGGGTTGGGCAGCCTACATGTATATAATTATATAAGCACTGCAAAGATAACAAGTTGCCCTGTCAAGTTATCCCTGCATATACATGTAAATAATATACCAGGTTCGACATTCATTATTATGTATAACTGTAAATATTTGAGCAGGTATCTATCTAGATCAACTGTGTTTGCAACCATATGTAAGAAGTAATTACATTTCTATAGTATCATAGTTTAAATGTCATGCATAAGCCTTGCTAACCGACTTGTAAGATTTTGCCCTTGGTTGTTACCCTGCTAAAATCCATCAATGATTTTCTTGAGAAATCTTTCACTCTGCTAATGGCAGCACAAACTTATATTGACCACTAAGATACCCATTCAGATACCCTTTTAAACCTGAATTAATGAAGCAATTAATATGAATTTGTAAGTGAGTAAATTTCGTGCTCAAAGAAATTTAATAGCGTTGTCCCTGACTAGACTCAAACTTTATATTTGTTTTTCCTGTTTATCCTTAAGTCTCTGTGTGTCTGTGAATGAGTGACCAACAAACATACAACTGCTTCAAATATAGATATATAGAATACGTACACTGTAGATGAAGATAAATATTAACTTATTACACTTGAACTAAAAACAAACAAAATAACACTATATTTCTTATCTGTCGCAGGTTATGTGGTATAAAGTAGGCATTTCTTTTTCTATTGCATAAATATCAGGATAATTTTGTTATGTAAGTATATATTTAAAAACGTTTAAAAGTCAAAGTTTGATCAATGTGAACCCTATAATTATGATTATACGATATATAGCCAAATAAATTTGGCATGAACTAAACTACTGAACTAGTTTAACCCATTTTACAGCCTGTCAAAACATCATCACCCAGACAAAAAATAAAGTGTCTTGATGTCTCTTAAAAGTTTGACAAGTCTAATTAGTAGGACTTGTCACAATAATACTGACTATATTTTATGATGCTTTATCATTTTGATGGTACATTAGTCCAAATATATTGATGGCAAAAGCTAGATTCAGAGCCTAAGATATGTTTGTTCTGGGGAGATATTGCCCATACATAAATTTGTACAATATAATGTGTCTACTCTATCCTTTTTAACATCATTAAACAGTCTTATTCAAATATCAATTTTCTAAACCAAAACAAAATAGTGAGCTTCAGTGCATACTTAAGTAATGTCGTAAATGTCTTCTCAAAATAGTAGTTATTTTTATTAAAGTTATTTAGTTCTTTATTTTTAATCTTCTCAGTGGTTTAAGCAATGTAAACAAAAACATTTAAACAAATTAATAGTTGGGTACGTTCTTTTTGGGGACGGATTTATTACGATAATGCAACAATACAAACATCGTTACACAACAAAGTAAGCTTTACATATTCATCAGCTTAAACATGATCATTTATATAGTTTAATAATAATAACGTATACAACCTGTCTTTAAAAGCCGTGGTCTTCAGTGTTTCGATATTAGACATATAATGTATGATTATCCTAGTTTCGTTTTCGTGGCAATTAGTGAATGGTTTTACGCTACTAAATATTTTCCATCTCGCTGATTCATACAATAAGTTAATTAGGCTATCAGTCGGATAACAATGCATTGATTCACTAACTTGTGAAATATGATCCGAAAAACAAATAACGTAATAACAATGATGTAAATTTTAAATAGAGTAAAATCCCCTCAATTAAGACCACAATCGGGACTGGACCAAAGTGCATGGCCTTAACTGCGGATGGTCTTAATTGTGAATATTCTTATCATTGCTTTAAAAATCACTTTATGACCATTGTCTATTTTAGTAATTTTGCATGAATAAACACTATGCACTTAACCTGCAATTCTAATACGACCCGTTTTCCCCCCATTAAACATACATGTAGAAGAACCGAAAGTGTATTATTATTCAATAAAATCACAGTTTGACGTTCTATATTTAAACATGTGACGTAATCATTATTCACGTGACGTAACCACTAAAATTGTGACGCGCTGATATTTATCAATACCTATATACCACCTGAAGGATCTAGGTATGGATCATCTACTGACTTGTTTGATAGTTTAGAAAATACCATTCTTGATTTAAGTGTTAAATATGCTAATTGTCAGTTTTGTATAGTTGGTGACCTCAATGCGAGATCAGGAGTTCTTACCGATTCCACTGTCTATGATAAATATATCTCGGATGATAATTTTGATGATATTACTGTTGCAACAGATGGTGTTAAATAATTTAAGCGATCTAGGTTTTCCTAAAACTAGGTTTTCATTTAACAAGGGATTTTTTTTGGGAGAAAAAACCTTAATTACAAATGTACAAAGTTTCCTTTTGGGGTTTTTGAAATTATTTTAATCTTTCTTTTCCATTGTCTATTATTTTTTAAATTCAAAATGTACGCCCCCCATAATTAAACTTAGAAAAGGGGATTCTTTTATCCCAAAAAAAGAAATTTTAATGAATAAAACTTTTGGGGGATAAAAATTTCTTTTTTAAAACCTTTTGTGTTGATTTTTTAACAGGACTTCGTAAATATTTTAGTAAATTACTGAAAATCAAAATACTTTGAATATTCTTTTGTAAGAATAGAAGAAAAAACTTGTTAAACTTTTCTGTTTACAGGGAAGAAAATGCTGTTTTAAAAAGTTTTAAAAGATTTTAATAAGCATTTTGATGAAATTTTGGTAATAAATTATGTTTTTAAAAAATGTATTTTTAAATATTTTGATATCTACGGAAACAAATCAGGCCCAATATAGGTTAATATCAGGTACGGCAGCAATTATTATTTGTTGATTTTAAATTTTGTGGTTAGAATCGAAATAATATATATACATGTAATCTCCAAAACACCAGTGATTTTATAGTTTGGAGGGTCTTCTGTGCACAATATAAAGCTCAAAGCCCTAACTCAAGCAATATGTCCTAGAGATTTCCGCGTGGCATAGTAGTTTATGGCCCGTCAGTTTTCGCTTTTATCGCTTGAAAACATCACTGTTTGTTGTTCGGATGCGCATCATTATATCATATTGAACTATATATGTACATGGTATGCATGCGAAAGACATATTTAATGAAATATGTCGTTTCTATGGGAACACTGAACTATTTTTTGTTCCTGCGAATTGTTCTTTGAGTTTATGTATATAAATTGTGTAAACAACACTATTTTCCTGAGCCCACCGTTTAAAAACGATTAGTCTAACTCAATTGCGGATTCGACTTTGTACCAGTTCGGTGGGTCTTCTGTAAACAATATTTACAGCACAAAGCCCTAACTCAAGCAATATGTCCTGGCATAGTAGTTTTTGGCCCGTCAGTTTTCGCTTTTATCGCTTGATAACATCACTGTTTGTCGTTCGGATGTGCATCATTATATCATTGAACTATATAATTATGCACATGGTATGCATGCGAAAGACATATTTAATGAAATATGTCGTGTCTATGGGAACACTGAACTCTTTTTTATTTTCATCTGTAAGTGGTGGTGTAAGAAATTTTAAAGTGGTGTGGATTCAGTAAAAGATGCACCTCATGCACGCCGGCTGAAAACTGCAACTTCGCCAAAAAATGGTTGAAAATGTAAAGGTTTTGATTGCTTCGGATGTAAGATTTACAACAAGGTAATTAAATAGCTAAGATTTGTACAAAATC
Source organism: Ruditapes philippinarum (assembly GCF_026571515.1). Taxonomy (NCBI): domain Eukaryota; kingdom Metazoa; phylum Mollusca; class Bivalvia; order Venerida; family Veneridae; genus Ruditapes; species Ruditapes philippinarum. The sequence goes on along the minus strand of NW_026867302.1, from coordinate 65,182 downwards.
GAATCCACAACGGTGATTAAGTAGTTTGGCTAGAATATTGTGTTTTTTTACGAAAATTCATACACTTAATATACAGAAAAAAAAATCGCCAGTCATATATATGCATTAAAAACGATCATGCCACTCGGAGATTTCACAGATGTTATACTCGGGTTAGGGCTATGAAGCTTATATTTTTGTAAAGTAGTTACTCGATCAAATTTGTACAAAACAGAATCTGCAACGAAATGAGGCAAACGGTGTTTAATTGGTTGGACTATGAATAATATGTTTTTTTACACTTTATATACTGATAGAACAAATCGCCGAATTTAAAAAGGAGCATGTCATGCTGAGATTTCACGGATGGTATACTCGGACTAGGGCTATGAAGTTTATATTTCTAAAAATATGTATATAATATGTTTGAGTAGAAGGACTACGAATACTAGTATTGTGTAAAAAATGCAATTTAGAGAAATTTCTTCGAGGAATTGTTGTCATGCACAATTAGTTGTGTTAAAATGAACGCTACGTAATTAAAAAAGTAATTATCAAGTTCATTATATCAGTTCAGATGATCTTCAAAACACCATTCTCGCGAGCCAACAGTTTAACACCATTTGCCTGATTCCAATGAAGAATCGATATGATACAAGTTTGGAGAGTCTTCTGTGCACAATATAAGGCATATAGCTCTAACCCAATTTAAGCAACATGGCCTACATATTTCCTCGTGGCATGGTCGTTTTTGGACCGTCTTGCTATTTGTCTCTCTATTACCGTAAATCAACTAAAAAGCAACATCTTAGAGACAACAGCATTCTTTAATTGAGATTTACATTATTTCAATACTCTATAAAAATGATATATATTCTATATTTAGATGATCTTCTTCAAAGCAAGGTAAAGGCTCAAAGCTCTATGTACCGCAAGAAAAGTAATAGCAAGAGGTCCCTGTAAAATGGTTGCTATTTGCTCTTTCTGTAAATGGTGTACATTTTCGAAAAAAAAATCACCATTTTCTTGAGCCAACTGTTTAAAAAGCAATTGTCTGATGCCATTGCGATTCAATTTTGTACAACTTTGGAAGGATTTCTTTGCACAATACAAAACCCAAAGTCCTTACCCAAGACATATGTCCGGGACATTTTCACATGGCGTGGTTGCTCTTTGGACCGGAGATTTGTTGTTTCTGTATAATTATAAATTGTATTCATTTTGAACAAAAATCACCATTTTCTTGAGTCGACCGTTTAAACACCATTTCTCTGATTCCAATGCGGGCTCAATTTTGTACAAGTTTGGAGGATCTTCTTTGCACAATATAAAGCCAAATACCCTTACTCAAGAAATATAGCCGGGAGATTTCCGCATGGCATGGTCGTTTTTGAACTGCTGATTTTTTTCTGTATATAAAATGTATAAATTTTCAGAAATCCACCAAATTCCATAGCCAACTGTTTAAACACCATTTATCCGATTTCAATGCAAACACGAGATTGTAAAATTTTGAGGAAAGAGGAAATCGCCGGAAAATGACCTAGCCATGCGAAAATCTCCTGGACATGTTTCTTGGGTTAGGGCTTTAAAACTTAAAATATGTAAAGTAAACTTTCGATAGTTGTACTAAAATAAAATTTGCAAGGGAATTGATCAAACGGTTTTTGAACGGTAGGCTCGTGAAAATGATGTTTTTCCCGAAATTTACATAGAGAAAGAACAAATCGCCGGTGCAAAAATGACCAAGCCATGCGGAAATCTCCCGGACATGTTCCTTGGGTTAGGGCTTTAAAACCTAAAACATGTAAAGAAGACCCTCCATAGTTGTACAGAATCAAATTTGCAACGGAATTGGTCTAATGATTTTTGAACGGTAGGCTCGTGAAATTGATGTTGTTTTTATTCTCCCGAAATTTATATAGAGAAAGAACAAATCGCCGTTAAAAAAAGACCTAGCCACGCGGAAATCTCCTGGACATATTACTTGGGTTAGGGCTTTAGGCCTTTTTATGCGCAAAGGAGACCCTCATAAGTTGTACAAAATCGAATTTTCATCGGAATTGGTCAAATGATTTTTGAACGGTACGCTCGTGAAAATGATGTTTTTTCCGAAATTTATATAGATAAAGAAAAGATAGCGGTTCAAAAAAATGACCAAGCCACGCGAAATCTCCTGGGCATCGATATTACTTGGGTTATGGCTTGAGGCCTTTTTATACACAAAGAAGACTCTTTTAAGATGTACAAAATCGAATTTGCATTGGAATTGGTCAAATGGTTTTTGTAAAGTACGCTCGTGAAAATGCTGTTTTTCCCGAAATTTATAAGGAGAAAGAAGAAATCGCAGTGCAGAAAAATGACCAAGCCACGCGGAAATCTCCTGGACATATTACTTGGGTTAGAGCTTTAGGCCTTTTTTTATGCTCAAAGAAGACCCTCTTAAGTTGTACAAAATCGAATTTGCATTGGAATTGGTCAAAGGTTTTTGGAAGGTACGCTCGTGAAAATGATGTTTTTTTCCGAACTTTATATAGATAAAGAACAAATTGCGGTGCAAAAAAATGACCAAGCCACGCGGAAATCTCCTGGACATATTTCTTTTGTTAGGGCGTTAGGCCTTTTTATGCGCAAAGAAGACTCTCTTAAGATGTACAAAATCGAATTTTCATTGGAATTGGTCAAATGGTTTTTGAACGGTACGCTCGTGAAAATGATGTTTTTTCCGAAATTTATATGGAAAAAGAAGAAATCGCGGTGCAAAAAAATGACCAAGCCACGCGGAAATCTCCTGGACATATTTCTTTTTTTGTTATGGCTTTAGGCCTTTTTATGCGCAAAGAAGACCCTCTTAAGTAGTATAAAATCGAATTTGCATTGAAATTGGTCGGATGGTTTTTCAACAGTTGACACGAGAAAATGATGCGCTTTTTTACGAAATTTCTTTAGACTTTATATAAATATAGAACAAATCACAGGTCCGAATAGCGACTATTGAACGTGGAGTAGTTGCTCTTATTTTCCTTGAGTTAAATCTCTGTGCCTTTAAGCCTTATAAAGCAGTGAAGAAGATCCTTTTAATTAATAAAATCTACTATATGTTTCTTTTTTTTTTAAGTACGTAGCGTTAATTTTGTAATCATTGCTAACTGTACATGAGATCAATTTCTGCATAATTGCGTTCTCTCAAGCGCGTGTTTGTCACACACACCAGAACTGATTTACATTGAAATGAAGATGGAAGACCACTGTATGAACGGTCGGCTCTAAATAATGATTTTTTTCTCGAAAACTTACACATTTCTGAGCTTAGAACTTTATGCCTTTTTATGCGCAAAGAAGACCCTCTTAAGTTGTAAAAAATCGAATTTTCATTGGAATTGGTCGAATGATTTCTGAACGGTACGCTCGTGAAAATGATATTTTTTCCCCGATATTTATATAGAGAAAGAAGAAATCTCGGTGCAAAAAAATCACCAAGCGACGCGGAAATCTCCTGGACATATTTCTTGGGTTACGGATTTAGGCCTTTTTGTGCACAAAGAAGACCCTCATAAGTTGTACAAAATCGAATTTGCATTGAAATTGGTCGGATGGTTTTTCAACAGTTGACACGAGAAAATGATGCGCTTTTTTACGAAATTTCTTTAGACTTTATATAAATATAGAACAAATCACAGGTCCGAATAGCGACTTTTGAACGTGGAGTAGTTGCTCTTATTTTCCTTAAGTTAAATCTCTGTGCCTTTAAGCCTTATAAAGCAGTGAAGAAGATCCTTTTTAATTAATAAAATCTACTATATGTTTCTTTTTTTTTAAGTACGTAGCGTTAATTTTGTAATCATTGCTAACTGTACATGAGATCAATTTCTGCATAATTGCGTTCTCTCAAGCGCGTGTTTGTCACACACACCAGAACTGATTTACATTGAAATGAAGATGGAAGACCACTGTATGAACGGTCGGCTCTAAATAATGTTTTTTTTTCTCGAAAACTTACACATTTCTGAGCTTAGAACTTTATGCCTTTTTTTATGCGCAAAGAAGACCCTCTTAAGTTGTAAAAAATCGAATTTTCATTGGAATTGGTCGAATGATTTCTGAACGGTACGCTCGTGAAAATGATGTTTTTTCCCGATATTTATATAGAGAAAGAAGAAATCTCGGTGCAAAAAAATCACCAAGCGACGCGGAAATCTCCTGGACATATTTCTTGGGTTACGGATTTAGGCCTTTTTATGCACAAAGAAGACCCTCATAAGTTGTACAAAATCGAATTTTCATTGGAATTGATTTTTTCTCGAAAATTTACACACTTTATATACAGAAAGAGGAAATCGCCGGAAAATGACCTAGCCATGCGGAAATTTCCTGGACATGTTTCTTGGGTTAGGGCTTTAGGCCTTTTTATGCGCAAAGGAGACCCTCCATAGTTGTACAAAATCAAATTTGCAACGGAATTGGTCTAAGGATTTTTGAACGGTAGGCTCGTGAAATTGATGTTATTTTTCCCGAAATTTATATAGAGAAAGAACAAATCGCGGTTCAAAAAATGACCAAGCCACGCGGAAATCTCCTGGACATATTTCTTGGGTTAGGGCTTTAGGCATTCGTATGCACAAAGAAGACCCTCTAAATTTGTACAAAATTGAATTTGCATTGAAATTGGTCAAATGGTTTTTGAAAAGTACGCCCGTGAAAATGATGTTTTTTTCCGAAATTTATAAGAAGAAAGAAGAAATCGGGGTGCAAAAAAATGACCAAGCCACGCGGAAATCTCCTGGACATATTTTTTTGGTTACGGCTTTAGGCCTTTTTATGCTCAAAGATGACCTTCTTAAGTTGTACAAAATCGAATTTTCATTGGAATTGGTCAAATGGTTTTTGAACGGTACGCTCGTAAAAATGATGTTTTTTTCGAAATTTATAAGGAGAAAGAAGAATTCGCGGTGCAATAAATTGACCAAACCACGCGGAAGTATCCTGGACATATTTCTTTGATTAAGGCTTTAGGCCTTTTTTATGCGCAAAAAAGACCATTTTTTAAAAAAATTTCAAAAAAACATCATTTTCTCGGAAACTTTTAAAAAAAATTTTATTTCGACCAATTTTTTGCTTTGGCTTGGTCTTTTTGCACGAGTTTGTTCTTTCTCTATATAAATTTCGGAAAAAAATAAAATTTTAAGCCCCCATTTAAAAAACATTTTGGAATCCTTGCAAATTCATTTTGTAATTAAGTTTTTTTTAAAATAAAAAATTTTAAACCCAAACCCCAAGAATATTCAGGAGTTTCCCCTGGCTGGTTTTTTTTTTGCAGCAATTTGTTCTTTTTTGAAAATTTGGGAAAAAAACATAATTTTCGAGCACCTTCAAAAACTTTTGTCTTTTAAGAATCGTTTTTTTTAAAAACTTTGAGGGGGGTTTTCTTGCAATGTAAAAGGCTTAAAGCCCTTTAACCCAAGTAATTTTATGTAAAGTTTTTTCCGCTGGGCTTGGCCATTTTTTTTGGGAAAACGTCGAAAAATTTTTCCTCATTTTCTCGAGCAACTGTTGAAAAACTATTCGACCAATATCGTTGCAGATTCGATTTTGTACAACTTTGGAGGGTTTTCTTTGAACATTATAAGGCCTAAAGCCCTAACCAAAGTAATATGTCCAGGAGATTTCCGCGTGGCTTGGTCATTTTTTGCACCGCCAATTTGTTCTTTCTCTATATAACTTTCGGTAAAAAACATCAATTTTACGAGCCTACATTTCAAAAGTCATTTGATGAAATCCAATGCAAATTCGATTTTGTACAACTTGAGAGTTTCTTCTTTACACATGTAAAAGCCTAAAGCCTTAACCCAAGTAATATGTCCAGGAGATTTCCGCGTGGCTTGGTCATTTTTTTGCACCGGCAATTTGTTCTTTCTCTATGTAAATTTCGAAAAAAAACATCAATTTTACGAGCCTACCGTTCAAAAGCCATTTGATCAATTCTAACGCAACCTCGATTTTGTACAACTTGAGAGTTTCTTCTTTGCACATGTAAAAGCCTAAAGCCCTAACCTAAGTAATATGCCCAAGAGATTTCCGCGTGGCTTGGTCATTTTTGTAACTTCGATGTCTTCTTTGTCTATGTAAATTTCGGAAAAAAACATCATATTCACGAGCCTACCATTCAAAAACCATTTGATTAATTCCGTTGCAAATTTAATTTTATACAACCTGCGAGGGTCTTCTTTGCACATGAAAAGGCCTAAGGCCCTAACCCAAGAAACATGTCCAGGATATTTCCGCATGGCTTTGTCATTTTTACGTAAATTTCGGGGAAAAAATCATGTTCATGAGCCCACCATTCAAAAACAATTCGATCATTCCGTTGCAAATTTGATTTTGTACAACTTGAGATGGTCTACTTTGCACATGAAAAGGCTTAAAGCCCTAACCCAAGGAACAAGTCCAGGAGATTTCCGCATGGCTTATTCATATTTTTGCACCGGTGATTTGTTCTTTCTCTATGTAAATTTCGGGAAAAAATCATTTTCACGAACCTACCATTCACAAGCCTTTTGATTAATTCCAACGCAACCTCGATTTTGTACAACGTGAGAGGCTCTTCTTTGCACATATAAAAGCCTAAAGCTCTAACCTAAGTAATATGTCCAAGAGATTTCCGCGTGGCTTGGTCATTTTTTGCACCGTCGATGTCTTCTTTGTCTTTGTAAATTTCGGAAAAAAAACATCATATTCACGAGCCTACCATTCAAAAACCATTTGATTACTTCCGTTGCAAATTTGATTTTGTACAACTTGAGATGGTCTGCTTTGCACATAAAAAGGCTTAAAGCCCTAACCCAAGGAACAAGTCCAGGAGATTTCCGCATGGCTTATTCATATTTTTGCACTGGTGATTTGTTCTTTCTCTATGTAAATTTCGGAAAAACAATCATTTTCACGAGCCTACCATTCAAAAACCATTTGATTAATTCCGTTGCAAATTTGATTTTGTACAACTTGAGAGGGTCTTCTTTGCACATGAAAAGACTTAAGGTCCTAACCCAAGGAACATGTCCAGGATATTTCCGCATGGCCTTGTCATTTTTATGTAAATTTCGGGGACAAAATCATGTTCGTGAGCCCACCATTCAAAAACCATTCGATCAATTCCGTTGCAAATTTGATTTTGTACATCTTGAGATGGTATCAGTACGGATTAATTAATACGGACTAGTAGGGATACGCTACGGTTGATTTTTCCGTAGCAAAATTTTGTGCATGTTCAAAAATTGTCAAGGATCGCTACGGATATACAAGGACTACTACGATTGATAACGGTTACAATACGGAGAGCTACTGACCAGTACGGGTAGCTACGGACGATGCCGGAATTAATCCGTGGCTCTTCCGTGGGCGTATTCCGTGAATATGTGACCGGGGTATTAGTGATTACTTTTTCCGTCTACCTAGTTTAACATGGCACATAAAAACAATGGAAGAAATCCATTATAGTATTGTATCATCTTAGGGATCGTTTAAAGATAAATTATAGCAAAGTTGGTATTTAAGAAGGCGTTTTGTACCAGATAATTTGAAAAAGTGAATCATCATGTCATTATATCTTGAGATAAAAAATATCGTTATTTATTATATACTAATAAATGAAATATTGAGAAATATTGATAAAATAAAATGCGTATTTTCATTTTCCGTATTTTCACTGTAAAAATTTATTTTTCACTGCAGTGAAACATATTTTCCGTATTTTCACTGGTGTCTTGTCGGACTACTTTCTTTTAAATTCTGCCAGTACACAAAATTTAAGGGAAAGTCTTTCCAATTTTATCGCAAAAAAAGAGAAAAATGTATATAATAAACAGAAAATTCAAGTTTTTTCTATAAATACATGATTTATTTTCATCTTGTGGCATGAAAATTACCATATTTCACTCGTGGCGACTGCCACTCATGAAATATTTATTTTCATACCACTCGATGAAAATAAATCATGTATTTATAGAAAAAACTTGAATATCCTCTATATATTGTACATCATCTATGTGTTTTCAAATCAAACATTTCTTTGTAGTGAGGCTGTATATTTGCATTTTGGTTTGTAATTACTGACTTATATTGACATACATGAGAACTATATAGCATTTAAAGGTGCTTGTCCACATATATGAGTTTTTATATCATAACGCTACATTTAGATATGATGACACAGCTCGAGCAACCTGTGACTATCACCTCGAGTAACCTGTGACTATCACTTCGAGTAACCTGTGAATACTAGTATAACCTCGAGTAACCTGAGACTATCACCCCGAGTAACCTGCAGCTATAACCTCGAATAACCTGTGACTATCACCTCAAATAACACGTGACTATGACGCTGAGTAACATGCCACTCACCCTGGGTAACCTTTGACTATCAGTCCGAGTAACCTGTGACTGTCACCTCGAGTAATATGTGACTATCAACCCGAGTAACATGTGACAATAACCCCGAGTAACCAGTAACTATCACCTCAAATAACCTGTGACTATAACCCCGAGTTACCTGTGACTGTCTCCTCGAGTAATCTGTGACCGTCACCTCGGGTAACCTGTAACTATTACCTCGAGTAACATGTGACAGTCACCCCTAGTAACCTGTAACTGGCACCTCGAGTAGCCTGTGACTGTCACCCCGAGGAGCCTTTGACTGTCACCACCAGTAACCTGTGAATATCACCTACATTAACCCTTGACTATCAGCCCGAGTAACCCTTGACTATCACCTCGAGTAACCAGTGACTATCACCTCGAGTAACCTGTTACTATCAGCCCGGGAAACATGTGCCTGTCACCACGAGTAATCTGTGGCTATCACCTCGAGTAACCTGTTACTATCAGCCCGGGAAACATGTGCCTGTCACCACGAGTAATCTGTGGCTATCACCCTGAGTAACCTGTAACTTTCACCTTAAATCAGTCATTCACCCTCAGAAATCTGTGACTATCAGCCCGAATAACATGTGACTATCAACTGGAAGAACCTTTGACTTTCTGCTCCAGTTACCTGTGACTATCACCGCGATTAACCCGTGACTATCACCTCGAGAAACCCGTGACTACCACCTCCAGTAACCTATGACTATCAGCTCAAGCCACCTGTGACTATCACTGCGATGAGCCCGTGACTATCACCTTGAGTAACCTATGACTATCAGCCCGAGTAACCTGTGACTATCAGCTCGAGTAACCTCGAACTATCAGCTCGAGTAACCTGTAACTATCACGGGAACGACCGGGGTACGACCAGGAACAACCGGGGTACATCCGTAACTCTGCCGGCAACGTCCGGGATGATCCGGGATGATCCGGGAACATCCGGCATTCGACCCCGGATGGAATAAAATATTTAATATTACCGGGGTGGTCCGGGATGATCCGGGAAGGTATAGCTTTGCCGACTTCATCCTTAGCTCTGCCGGGAACGACCGGGGTTATACCGGGGAAGCACCGTAGCTCTGCCGGCATAAACCGGGGATGATCCGGGGTATGATATAGCCGGTAGAGCTACGGTAGAGCTACGGTAGAGCCCCGGTAAATGCCGGTAACTACAGGCAGAGCCCCGGAGGATAAAGGTAGAGCTACGGCTGATCCCGGTAGAGCCCCGGCAAAGCCTGGATCATTTCAAAAGAATACCGACAATTAGCGATAATTGCACTTGTTTGTTTTAAAACCCTTCCCATTTCCCTTCTAACCAGTATGGCATAAGGATTTTTCAGAAAAACATCATGAATTACTATTCTGGAACAATAGATATTATATTAAATAAAAATTATGTATCAATGTTATCATTTTCAGGCGTTTTCAATCAACCGGGGTTCTGCCGGGGCTCTGCCTGAATCTTCCTGGGCTCTGCCGGGGCTCTGCCTGGAACGACCGGGGCTCTGCCTGGGTCAACCGGGGAATGACCGGCATGAACCGTAGCTTCACCTGGGCTCTACCTGGATGATCCGGAGCGCATCCTGGGTGGTTAGTTGGGAACTACCGTAGTGCTGCCGGGGTAAGTGTGACCGCAACAATAATTTCACCCCGGATCGTCCCGGAGATCATCCCGGTAACTTACCGGGATGGTCCTGGGCTCTGCCGGGAGTAAGTGAGACCGAGGCTTTACTATCACCTCGAGTTACCTGTGACTATCAGCTCGAGTAACCTGTAACTATCAGCTCGAGTAACCTGTAACTATCAGCTCGAGTTACCTGTGACTATCAGCTCGAGGAACATGTGACTATCACCTCGAGTAACCTGTGACTATCAGCTCGAGTTACCTGTGACTATCAGCTCGAGTAACCTGTGACTATCACCTCGAGTAACCTGTGACTATCAGCTCGAGTTACCTGTGACTATCAGCTCGAGTAACCTGTGACTATCACCTCGAGTAACCTGTGACTATCAGCTCGATGAACATGTGACTATCACCTCGAGTAACCTGTAACTATCAGCTCGAGTTACCTGTGACTATCAGCTCGAGTTACCTGTAACTATCAGCTCGAGTTACCTGTGACTATCACCTCGAGTAACCTGTGACTATCAGCTCGAGTAACCTGTGACTATCAGCTCGAGTAACCTGTAACTATCAGCTCGAGTTACCTGTAACTATCAGCTCGAGTTACCTGTGACTATCAGCTCGAGGAACATGTGACACATCACCTCGAGTAACCTGTGACTATCAGCTCGAGTAACCTGTAACTATCAGCTCGAGTTACCTGTAACTATCAGCTCGAGTTACCTGTGACTATCAGCTCGAGGAACATGTGACTATCACCTCGAGTAACCTGTGACTATCAGCTCGAGTAACCTGTGACTATCAGCTCGAGGAACATGTGACTATCACCTCGAGTAACCTGTGACTATCACCTCGAGTAACCTGTGACTATCACCTCGAGTTACCTGTGACTATCACCTCGAGGAACATGTGACAAACACACCGAGCAACCCGTGACTTTCACCTCGAGTTGCCGGCAATACCCTAGTGATTACAATAAGCGTCTATTAAATGAGGCTAGCAAGTCTTATAAACGTATTATATATCGTTATGTGCAACAATATAAATATAAAAGGTCAATTTATCTAAGATCTTTGCAAACAAATAATCCTAAGTCGTACTGGAACTTTTTGAACAAGAGCCCGGTTTGAGCCGGGTGATGCTCCCCGAATAGGTTTTGGACACAGGAAAGTACACCTCTTGTAGTTTCAGAGTTATGTCCCTGGAAAAAGTTCAAAGTGCAATAATTCCAAAATTAGGAAAGGCAGAGTTACTGTTCTTTGCACTGCACTTCTAATCACTGTTATCTATCAACTTACAAAGTTTCTTGTTGATATCTCTTATGGTTTCCGAGTTACGTTCCGGACAACTTCAAAAAGTAAAAATAAATAAAGGGCAATAACTCCAGAATTAGGCAAAACAGAGTTATGATTCTCGTGCACTGCACATCTACCCATTGAGATACATCTACCTACAAAGTTTCATGTTGATATCTCTTATAGTTTTACAGCTATGTCCAGTACAAGATTTTTCTTAAAGGGGAGATAATTCAAAAATGAGGCTTAACAGAGTTATGTTTTTTTTGCACTGCACTTCTACTCAATGAGATCTATCTACCTACAATGTTTCATCTTGATATCTCTTATAGTTTTAGAGTTATGTTCCGGACAAAGTTCAAAGTGTTGAAATTAACAAAGGGCAATAACTCCAAAATTAGGGCAAAAAGAGTTATTGTTCTTATGCACTGCACATCTACCCATTGAGATCTATTCACCTACAAAGTTTCATGTTGATATCTCTTATAATTTTAGAGTTATGCCCCGGACAAGATTTTTCTATAAGGGGAGATAATTAAAAAACCGGGCAAAATAGAGTTATGGTTCTTTGACACTGCACTCCCCCTCAATGCCCTCTACCACTGTATGAAGTTTAAACAAATTATCTCCAAGGGTTTTCAAGTTATGCTCCGGACAAGAAAACGGACGGACAGACGGACGGACGGACAGACGGACAAGGCGCCGACTATATGCTCCCCCGAAATTTGATAAAGTAAATAGGACTAGTCTTTGGCTAAAGTTGTTAAATTGGTAAGGTTCTAAAGATCATTCAAAATATGTATACATGTAGTAACATTAAATCTTGTGTTTCCCTTAAAATGATGATTTGTCCCCCTTTTTGCATGCATGAATGGAGTCCGTCAAGGTGAGAATCTGTCGCCTCTTTTGTTCGCTCTTTTTCTTAACGATTTACAGACATGTATTGAAGATTCAGGTGGCATCGGTGTAAAACTTGAAGACGATGTAAATGAATCTAATTGGCTTAAACTTTTAGTCTTTTTGTATGCTGATGACACCGTTATTATTTCAGATGACCCAACGGATAGATAGCCCTACCCGTTCATGAAATATCTATCAGGAAACGAGCGAATTCGTGCTAAAAATCCTTGGTAGACAAAATTGCGGCACAACAATTCGGTACGTAAACAGGTAAACATAGACTAATACATGTTTGTCAGCTGAGTACGGGTCAAAATCACTTGAATTTACTAAATAATATTACTAAATTCATTGAATGAGACCACTCACAACTGTCAGTAGCATCTGATACACACGAGATTCGAGTTTCAAACATTTTCACGGTCTTTCAATCGCTTTCTACGCCATTAGGCATCCTTGTGTGAAACGTTGCGGTTTTCGTTGCTATTGGCCAATCAGAAGACTCGTTACAAAATATCGAACAGCTGATTGACAATGGCGTAGAAAGGAATCTAAAGACCGTGGAAAGGTTTAAAATTCGAATTTTGCGTGTATCAGATGCTAATGACGGTTGTGTGTGGTCCAACTTAATGTATTTAGTAATATTATTTAGTAAATTCAAGTGATTTTGACCCGTACTCAGCTGGCATACATGTATTAGTCTATGTTTACGTACCGAATCGTTGTGCCGCAATTCTGTCTACCAAGGATTTTTAGCACGAATTCGCTCGTTTCCTGAGAGATATTTCATGAACGGGTAGGGCTAGAGACTTGGGGTTGGTCTCATTTTGAAGCTTAATACAAACGTGAAATAGTGATAAAGGTTTTTTTAATTGTCTGGCCAATTGTTTTCACAGCGGCCCGGGAAATGAATCCCTTGCTCGTAGGCTCGAATCTGGAGTTTCCGGCCTTCTCTTAACTTATAGTATATTTTTAAAGGAGGTCATTATTTACATTTTTTTTTTGGTTTTTGACACTTTTAGGATGAACACAGGTTTTATTATCAAACTGGTCATAATTTTTCTTCCCAGGTCCGATACTCGTGCCTGTGATATTACACGGTGAATTGGGAAGGTATCCTATCTCAGTTGTATGATAGGATTTTGGACACGCTTACTATCTGGTGACCATAACAAGTTATCGTTTAAACTTTATACATATATGGTAAATCGTCAAAACACAATTTTTAAATGGACCTCGTACGTTAAGAGAATACTTGATTTAACTGGCCGTTCATACCTGTGGTTAAATCAATTTTATACAAATATACCGTTAAATACACGTGCGTTGGTAAAACTCACGTTAATAGACCAGTACAAGCAACAATGGTACGGGAATTTGCAATCTTCTAATAAAGGCAAAATATATAACGCAATCTTCTAATAAAGGCAAAATATATAACTCATTTAAATCCACATTAGAATTTGAATCATATTTTAACGTATTGCCGCATAGTGACGCATTAAATTTGTTTAAAATTCGGCCTTCTAATCATAAATTTCCTGTTGAAACCGGCAGGTGGGACGGAACAGTATTCAATGACAGAAAGTGCACACTTTGTGACCTAGATGATTTAGGCACCGAAAAACATTATTTATTAAGCTGCCCTTTCTTTATGTATCAACGGTCAATTCTTACCAATAAGTTAAATTTTGCAGTTTTAAACACTGAGAGTTGTTTTAAAAGTTTGTTGAATATGAAATCACCTGAAAAATTAAAGCATTTGTCTATTTTTTTGTAAAACCTTAATGGCCAAATTTAAGTAATTATCAGAATATAGGCAAAATCTTACATTACATTTTACATATTTTTGTTTGTTTTTATACAGTAACTACCTATACGGATTATGTACTATCTAACTTTATTACGGTCTCCCCAAATGTATTACTTATACACCTTTGTCAAACTTAAATCTGTAGTTTTATTATTATTTTCCTCATACTGTACTTATTGTTACGTCATGGGTTTATGAACGACATAAATATATATGTGCTCTAACTACGTTTATTATCTAAACTATATTCTATGATACATGTGTTTACATATCAGTGTCCGCGATGGTAGTATATTAAGATCTAGGGAACTCTCTATTATAAAGGAGCTGTACGCACCTAGAGTATCATGTTTTACAGTTTACTCATCATGCTACATCTTACCATCTTTTACAAAATTACTGTTATATTTAAAAACATAATTTTATCATAAGTATAACCGCATAGATTATTTGAATAACGCTTAAATAATTTCAAGAAGAAAAACTTTATATTAGATGATGATTACAGTAACATGTAGTTAATAAATGTTCATTATCATGAGTCGTTTACAACATGTACTAATCATGATTTAATACTGTAAATTTCTTCATTACAAACAATCACTGTCTATTTACAAGTCTGTTACAGCACGTGGCTTCACCTTTCTGCCTGCGCGAGTGAAATAATTAGCATTATCCGGAGGATTCAATACCACAGGCTGTTTATTGCTATCGGTACGCTCTGACCCTACGTTAATCATTCTGTCATTAACTGACATTTCAAGGCCAGAATTCAAAGCACCATGTGTCAATAAAGCGATTCTTTAGATTTCAACAAATCTTTACGATTTCTGCGATATTGTTGTCCGTTTTCTGTTTCAACAATATAGGACCTATCGCTGTTGATTTTTATTACAACAGCGGGACTCCAGGACTTGTCTAGACGTTGAATTCTAGCGGAATCTCCAACATTTAAGGGAGACAGAGGTTTAGCATTTTTATCATAGTAATGCTTAGATTTGACCTTGGATTCTGCGATTTTTTGTTTGACTACATCTGGGGCGGTACTCGTGGTATAAGGTTTTCCCTTACAGTGGGAAGGATAGAACGAAGTTGTCGTGATTGGACTAACTGCGCTGGACTGAAATTTCCTATATCAGCTAGAGGAGTAGAACGATATTCTAAAAAATCCTATTCTCGATCAGAATTATCATCTTTTGCCTTTTTAAGTATACGTTTGGCAACTTTAACCATCGCCTCAGCCAAACCATTTGTTTGGTTATGATATGGACTACATTTTACATGTACAAAAATCCATGACCTTGAAAACTCCTCAAATTCTTGACTAGAAAAAACATGGACCCCCATCAGTGACTATTTTCTCACATATGCCCCAATGTGACATGATATCTTTCATGTGGGAAATAACAGTTGAACTTTTTTATGTTCGAAAGTTCATGAACTATGGATACTAGAATAGTAATCGGACATGACATGAAATTTTCTCATTAAGTGAGAACAAGTCACACCCTGCAATTTGAAACGGATAGTCTGGGATTTTCAGAGCTGATTAATGGCTCCTTCTGTTGCGATGACCTGTTATTCCAGACAAATCTGACATTGATTTACCATTTCAATTATATCATTTGAAATTCCCGGCCAAAACATTATTGACCTTGCTCTACTAAGACATTTTTGCGCACCCAGATGACTGGAATGCAGCACCTTTAACATTTCAGATCTGAGTGACCTGGGCATAACGATTTTTTTCTCCTTTCATTATTAAACCATTAACCTCAGATAACTCATCCCTATAGTTCCAAAAGGCAGCAATTATCTGATGACAAGGCTTTTTGTACTTAGGCCAACCAAACTTTATTGTTTGTTGAAATGTACATAATTGATCATCTTGTTTTGTGTGTAACCTGATTTCCTCAAGTTTTCTATCTGACACGGGTAAAGATGAGATAACCATGCAAACGTGTGCCTTAATACCCTCATTAAGTTCTGGGCTTGTTTCCGGACTGGCGTTTCTGCTAAGTCCATCTGCTAATGGGATTTTCTTACCGGACATGTGAACGAAACTGAAACCTATATGGAGTTAATTTCAAGACTAAACGCTGCAACCTAGCAGGTATTGAATGCATAGGCTTTTTCAGCAATCCCTGTATAGGAGATGGTCATTTTCTACAATGACATCACGGCCATAGCAGTACTGATGAAATTTCGTAAATCCAAAGACAATAGATAATAATTCTTTAGAAATTTGACCCATATTTCTCTGTGATTCTGTTAAGCTACGGGACGCAAATGCTATGGGACGTTTTTCCTGAAGGATTACTGCCCCTAAAGATTTTGAAGAAGAATCAACTTGCAATGTCAAGGATTTGTTGTGGGTCATAATAAGCTAAACATGTGTCCTTACAAATGACTTCTTTCATTTTTCAAAGGAATCACTTTGAGACTTTTGCCACGTGAATATAGTGTCCTTATGCAATAACTCTCTCATAGGAGCGGTAATCTCTGATAAATTGTCAGAGACATAACGACTGAGATAATTAACCATGCCTAATACCACCTGTAGTTCACTTTTTTGATGTGGGTGGTCTCATATCCTTAATGGCCTCAATTTGGCGGATCGGCCTTTAAGCCTTCTGCAGTTAACACGTGACCAAAATAACTAATCTCGGTGAGACCTACTTCCAACTTTCTGGAATTGAAACGAATGCCTTTGTTCAAAGCACGTTCAAGGACAGCTACTAAATTTCGGTCATGACTTTCCCTCGTGGAACCCCATACACAAAATATCATCAACAAATTGTAGCTACCCCTTCGAGACCTATCAGTGCCTCTTCAAGGGCGCGAACCAAAAAATCACCTGATACGTTTAATCCGTATGGACATCGAAGATACCTGAAGACCCCAATGGACTGTTAAATGCAGTCAAATATGACGACTCTTCAGATAATTGTATTGACCAGTAGCACTAGTTAAGTCCAATTTAGTGAAATTACTTTGCATTACCAAACTTATGTAATACGTCATCAAGTGTTTTGAGCGGGTAGGGTGTACGCTTAATTGCACTATTAAGCGAACGAGGGTCCAAACAAAGACGTATATCGCCATTACTTTTTTCAGTAACAACTAAATTATTACACCATTCAGTGGGTGTTGAAATCTTAGCAATTACTCCCATTTTTTCCATTCGTGTAAGTTCCTGTTTCACTTTATCTTGTAAAGCAACTGGAATCCTACGGGGAGGATGAACAACTGGTGTAGCATTTGGGTCAACATGAATGTTACATTCCCCAGGGAGTAACCCTATGCCATCAAAAACCTTGGCATAATCCGTCAAAAGGGACTCTTTAGTAAGAAATGCCTCTTTGTTTCTATGATTATAATCATTTTGTACAGAATGAGCAAATTCTATGAGCTTAAAGCCCAAGCACGACTCGCAACCTAATAGTGGTGGGGATTTCGTGTCTACGACATGAAACGTGACATTTTTTTGCTTGACCTGAAACAGCATGAGAACAAGGGAGAGTGATTTGCCCTTTGCTATGCAAGGAATTGCCATTGTAGGCGGTCAATTTAGATGTGGGCTTTTCAAGTGGTGCCTTGATTCCTAAACCTTGAAAGGTAGATAATGGCAAAATGTTTACCTGAGAGCCAGTGTCTAACTTCATTTGCACAGCCTTTTTACTATTTTCAATTAATATTTTTGTAAACATCTGTCCATTTTTTACTGTTACACAGTCAAGACTGTCCACATTTTCTACACAGTCAATGTATAATTCAGAACTTAAATTTGAAATTTCATTCACTGTTCTAGATTTACAAACATTGCTCCAGTGGTTCCATTTTTTACAATTGTTACATTGTGTGCCTTTTGCTGGACAACGCTGCTTGTCAGTATGTTGATTTCCACACCTGTTACATTTTGTACTGTGTGAACGTTCCCCAATGCGACCTGGATTGCTCGATGTTTCTGTATATCGACCTGGATTCATCGATGAAGGGTTCCGAGACGAACGACCTTGGATGCCCGATGAACGGCTAGGCATCCGTCCCTTCGGTCTTGATACTGCATGTACCGGAGCACTTTCTTGGACGTTATTGAACATTTTTATTTGAGATGCAGCATATTCAAATTCTTGGCAAATTTTTGTTGCCTTGTCTAATTTCAGATCTTTCCCTACTTGCAAAAGCCTTTCTCTTAATTTCGAACATGACACGCCAAATATAATTCTATCTCTGATCATGTCATCTTTCATTGTTCCAAAATCACACTCTGTAGCCTTGTTTTTTATTATTGTGATGAATTGTTCCATAGTTTTTTCGCCTTGTATGATATTATTGAATTGATAGCGGCTAAATACTGGGTTAATTATCGGAGCGATGTGTTCTCGGACTTTTTGGAAGATCTTTTTTGTTTCTTTTCTATCTGCATTAGATAAATTGGCGGCTCTATATATTTCTCTTCCCTTTGCGCCCATATAAAGCAATAGCATTGTAACGTGGACATCTTCCTCTTGATCTTTCAAGGGTCCTTTAAATATTAATTCACAGTGCTCTTGAAATTTTGCGAATTCTTCTACAAGATTGGTTGATGTCCAGTCCATTTGAGGTTGCGGGATACCACTTAAATTCATTTTTTTTTTAATATTCCAGCACTTAAGGAAATGTTAATGTAATATTCCAACAAGAAGGAATTATAGTTTATGTCTGTCCTTTTTTTTTAAAGAATGTTTAGCACATTTATTAATATTCCGTCATTAGGAATGATTTTCCTTTTTATATAATATTCTTTCTTTAGGAATTATAATTATACTATTTAAAATATTCCGTCTTTAAGAATTATTATTTATCCAGTTCTGACACCATGTTACGTCATGGGTTTATGAACGACATAAATATATATGTGCTCTAACTACGTTTATTATCTAAACTATATTCTATGATACATGTGTTTACATATCAGTGTCCGCGATGGTAGTATATTAAGATCTAGGGAACTCTCTATTATAAAGGAGCTGTACGCACCTAGAGTATCATGTTACAGTTTACTCATCATGCTACACTTATGTACCTGAGATAATAAAGAGTATGTTCTGTTCTATTCTGTTCTGATTATCACCACGAGTAACAAGTGAGTATCACATCGAGTAACCTGGGACTATCACCTCGAGTATTCTCTGACTATAACCTTCATGTTAATTGCGCTTATTTTCGTAGCTGAGAAAACCCAAAATATTGTCAAACCCGGAATACGTCTATTAGGACAAATGTTCTATGTTCAATAGTTTTACTTGTTTTAACTGTTTATGAGGTCCGTTAAAACTGTTTAAAGCGACTTTAAGCTTTTCTTAATGTTATTTTTAGATAAATCGTTTCATAATTGTCAAATGAAAAGAATAAAGGTGTCGGCGATAAAATAACTAAATAAATAGGAAACCCCTTGATATCCGCTCTCTATAGCGGACGATTCGTTTTCAGATATTCTATTTTTAGAAACGAACATCAAATAGCTCTCGGGGAAGTCTTTCAGTTTTCCAAAATAAAATTCCTGAAATACTTTGTTCAAAACACAGAGATTTTTTTTCCAAAAGAAAGTTAAAGATGAAGGTCGCTTGACCTGTAAATGCGGTCCACTGTAAATAATTATGGTCCTGTAAAAACAAATCGAAAACATTTTGTCACGCTCTTTTAACTTTTGTCAATTTATGATATGTAGATATCTATAACAAGGCTGTTGAAATTGCTAAAGGCTCCAAATTAATGTATATATATACAATGTATATTGAACGAAAGGAAGATGCTTACTTCTTGCGTTTAATATACTTCATAAAACGTTTGAATGGCGATGGATTTTCTAAATTACAATTCGGTAATGTCATTTTGTAAAAACGAAATCAGGCATTACTTTTTAATGGGATTTTTAGATTTAAAGTAAAAGTACATTGTTTAAACTACGACTTTAGATCGGGGGGAAATCAAATTAAGTCAGTTGAACTTTTGTCAACGGCTAATGGGTGGAACTATCTGTGTTCACAGATTCTGAGCTGTGATATTGTTTTAACAAAACTTTACGCATCAGAAAACAAGCACTCGTATTTAAGAGAAATTAATTCAGTAAAAATAAATTCAGTAACCACCTAAACTATCTAGTTATGCAACTGCCCATTGGCCTTTGACCTTCAGCTGTTTCGGATATATTGTGTTCAAATTTTATATTAAAAACATTATGTCCATTCAAGTGTAAATAGATAATGTTCAAGTAAAATTAAAATAAATTTACATTTTTGTCATATTTGTTTTCAATTTTATAATACGTGTAATTAAGCATCCACTGAGTAATCAATAAACCCCGCGACTTACATAAATATCCCTCGGAAATTAGAGGTAATGTTCAATGGCGGTCTTTTTATATATTAGACCGGGTTTTTATATATATTTTATCCTTTCCATTTGTAATTATTAATGTTTGTGCAATCGCCATTTAAATAGTCATTCTTTTGAAATTTACATCTAATTAACATCAACTTGAAGTGAAAAAAATGAGTATGATGTCATTTTAAACAAGAACCGGTTGAACCGGGTGATGCTCCACGAGTAGGTTTTGGAGACAGAAAAGTATACCTCTTGAAGTGTAAGAGTTATGTCCCTGACAAAGTTCAAAGTGTAAAAATGAACACAGGGCAATAACTCCAAAATTAAGCAAGACAGAAATAAGGTTCTTTTGCACTGCACTTCTATTTAATGAGATCAATCTACCCACAACCTTATGGTTTCAGAGCAATTTCTCGGACAAAGTTCAAAGTGAAAAATTAACAAAGAGCAATAACTCTAAAATTAGGCAAGGCAGAGTTATGGATCTTTAGCACTGCACTTGCACTCAATGAGATATATCTACCTACAAAGTCACATGTTGATATCTCTTATGGTTTTAGAGTTATGTCCCGAAGAAAGGTCAAAGTGTAAAAATAAACAAAGGGCAATAATTCCAAAACTAGACAAGGCAGAGTTACGGTTCTTTTGCACTGCACATCTACTCAAAGTTTGATGTTGATACCTCTTGTTTCAAAGTTATGTCCAGGACAAGAATAGCGGGCGGGCGGACGGACAGACAGACGGACAAAGCGGCGTCTATTTGCTCACCCTTCGGGGAGCATAAAAATACAGAAAACAAATTTGGATGGTACGAAAAAACAAAAGGGGCATAATTTTGTCAAAATCCATGACAGAGTTATGGCCTTTGCCTAGAAGTTGGGATGATGGTCACTAACATGTATTGAAAGTTTCAAAGCAATACCTGAAAAGGTAAAGGAAATAAGTAGGTGGTACGAAACACTTAACCGAAAATGTGAAGCAGACGTGGACGTCGACACCAGCACCGATGCCCGGATGAGTAGGATAGCTCTATGATCTCTCTATTACATGTATATAAATATAATAGTCGAGCTAAAAACTAGCTTAACGAAACATATCAATTTGACCAGTAACAGGGAAGCTTCACAAATTTAATGTAGTTTGTGCATTTTCTTTCTTAAATAAAAAAAACAGTAAAAAAGTTCCTATATTTTCTGCAATAAAATTATTTTACCCAAAGATGAGCGTAGTATATCTTTTAACAGGTATATAACATTAACACGGAGTTGTTACTTTTCTTCAAGTGTTTCTACGAAGAAGTAATTAATGTTTTCTTTAACTGATCGTAAATACCAGTCATCTGTAAATATTAATAAAATAAGTTTACTTAATCTGTTTTACTGCTTTATAGAAATCCTGAACCGTTCCCATCCTTACTTCATAGAAAACCGCAATTATCTTACATCTTTATTCAAATAATTTAAAGAAATTCGCATAATTCACAAGGTGTACTTGGAATTTATGCAAAACTGATTTTTATTTGCAACATCAATATTTATTTTATTGAGGGTCTATTAAATGATTGGACGTATTTCTTTGTGACTTTAATGAGTAATTTTACTAAAGAAGTGCGTAAATGTCTAAGTCACGTGGATAACAAACGAAAACATGAATCACGAACGATTATTATTGGTTAACAACATGAATAACGAATGATCGTTCATAGTCAACAACCTCATTCTTTGAGAGTCTCTGTTTTCACATATTATAGTCATTATATACATGGACAAGAACGTTTTGTGTTTCGTCTATTTCTTTATAAAAATAACATAATATTTAAAAAGGTACATTGATATTTGATTTTAAAGGCACATTATGCCTCAGAAATTCCAATGAAATAATTATGAAACATTGTTTAGTAGTGTTTATATAATGTATTAAGAGCAGGCTAGAAGTTCAACAACTGAAGAAAGCGATATTAAACATGCAGTAATGCGTTGTTAAAGTAGCAAAATGTTAAAAGTAGCATTTTGACTTCAATACAAAATACTAATTCACTATAATTATACAAATTGCCACTAGAGCAAAGAAATCAAAAGATTATTCATGTAAAATTATGTCAAATCAGTACTTTTGGAAACTGTAACAAGATACAAAGAAAACTAACACAAAAAGAGGAGACAGCACAGCACGCTCGACTAATTAAATACCATGGACACAGTCAAGGAAGGCAAAACTATAGGGAAAAAAACAATTATGACACACCTATATTTATTTAGTAATGAGCTTCATTACAAGAGATTTCTATGGCATAGTCTGTTACTTTAAAAGAATATTTTAAGAGTTTTGCGGTTTCTACTAAACACTGATAAAATTATTCATGTAATAATACATGGAGGAGTCGGAGTAAAACTCGAACTTACGATCCTTGGGTTGCACGACAGATGCCCCATTTAGCTACCACTCTGAGTTCAAAACAAGTTCATATCAAGGACGTTGACGTTGATTTGTGGATTTTATTCAAGTTGTGGCTGGACGAAATATCTTAAACTATATATAAAATGACGCGCTTTTGAAATCAGACGGAAAATAGCATATATCCGGTTTCACACCATCCATACCCCAAGGTGGCTTTTATCTACATAAGATAGTCATCAGTTAAATGGAGATATAACTTAAAGACCACACTTGACATTACGGGAAAATGCGAATTCGTACTTAAAAAAAAATTTAGACAATGAAATTCCGTTGTTGTTGTTGTTTTTTGTTGTTGTTTTTTTCTTAGAATAGATTTCTAATACGTGTCTATGGGTTGTAAATTTGTAAATGCGTCTTATACTTTTACATGCATCAGATTTAGTTTTTATCAAGAATTATTGTACACCGATCTGAGTAATTATACATGTAAGAAATAAGTAGATCTGAACTTAAGTTCACTGACATAGAAACTTGTAAATTGACACAAAACTCGAGTAATATTAAAGTGTTGACAGTTGATAGTTTTTTACAACAGATTTTGTTCCAGCTTTATTTTAACATAATATTATCATCATCACTCGGGGTTTATGTTAAATATTGAATGTTGAACGAATGATATCATTATAATTATGATTACACTGATTTGTGCGTATTGGTAACAATTTTTTTAATACATTTATATTTTAAGATGTTGACAAACAAAAATGTAACAAATATACTTCTATGTACCCGTGGTTTCGATGGACTCAATGAGCCGCATCGCCCCAATACTTTCACACAACTGAGTATTATAAAAAGTTAAACACATACACAATCGTGATGAAGAAAATTGTAAATTGTTAGCCTTATATTACGAGTCTTACCCTTTTTAGTTGCTCTATCCTAAACAACACACACAAATTGAAAATCCTCCATATAGAAATCAAAATATTTTTTAAAGGTTAACTGAAATTCACATACAATTGACTCGTACAATTAGCAAAGGACTTGTGGAATGTAGTATATAAGGGTTACCGTGCGTAAAATTTTGGTAGTATTAAATCAACTGATGAACCGTGATGCCCTTTAGAAATGTACAGCATACAATAATACAAAAATGGAAAAGGTGTAGATTTGTCCCCCTCGGGATATTTCCATGCATTGATGAATAAGAATAAGAACTAAAATTATATACACGCCAATTGATTAACACCGAAATTTAAAGGCCCAGTATGCCCCAGAATTTTTTTTTTTTTTTTTTTTTTTGTATTCTTATATAGTTTCCAACAAGTTACTCATTTGCCAATAACATGAACTGTCTTCTCCTGTTGCTTTTGGCAATAAGTAGTGATTTAGTATTTTGTATGGAAGCCAAAATACTGTTTTGTTTACATTTTGCTGCTTTTATGAGGCAAGTCCTATTTAATGAAAGAATCAAAAATTTACCTTAAAAGAAACTGAATTAAACCAAAAATCTACTTAATATATGTATAAATATAAAGAAATTTACCTTGTTATTAAATTTTCCGAAACAGGTCACACAAATTTGGAATATGGGCCGAAAGTAGTACCTAAGTTAACAAAAAAAATAGTCCTTACAAAAAATGAAAAAATACCGCCAAAAACAATAAAAATACACAAGAATAAAATATGTACTTATTATAAAGTAGAAAGTGAATGGTTTACAAGGATAACTAACGATAGCACAATGAAAAACTATATATTGATACATTCAAAGTATGAACCTAGTAGCCTCTGGATATTTTGTCGTAAATACACAAAGCTTAAAGTACAATGTTGCTCGGCGTTTAAATTACTGTGCCTATTTTTCGCGAGACAATACGACAAAACATGCTTTAAGTGCAAGCTCGTCGTTAAGAACTTCGCGATCCATGCCGTATTTTACTGTGGAAACAATGAGATTGAAAGATGCCAGTTGTGGCAAAAACTGTATGAGTTACTTGGAATGGAAAACTATTTGGAGTTCTGTACATATAGCGTAGACAATCAATTACTTGAAATGTTCAGCGGTTTTATTTCATTTAATGTGACAGACGAAACAAGAATTCAATCTTATATCTCTTTTATAAAATTCATTGATAAACTACTCATTTGATAGACTATATAATGATATTTATTTTGACTTCTTACTATTTACCATATTATTATTTACATGTGTGTAAAAAAAAAAAATAGATAACTACATTATATTAATGTGTGTATATATTTAAATATCTATGATTTCCATACTGTAACCATAGATCTTCTGTAATTATTTGCATTGTAATTGAATATTTTACTTGTTCCATAATTGTATAATTGTAAAAATGTGCTCTTCTTTTGGAGGAAATAAAGATATTATTATTATTATGATTATAAAAATTCCACAAATACAAAAATAAAAATCACAAAATATCACAGTTTAGAGTTCCAAATTGCTCCGCGTCCTAGTTATTGCACTGTTTATATTTACACTTCCTCCAGCTGATTACTATTTACAATTATAAGTTTATATATACATGTGTCTGGTCGTTGTGGCGCGAAAGAGCTCTATGAAAAAAAATGATGGGGGTGGGGGAATGGGGGTGGGAGGTATACCTATGAGATGAATACAAATCTCTTCTACTGCTGCTCTGACAGCCGCGGATAGGGATGCATCCAGCTGCTTGGCCTGGTCTTCTTCCTGTCCTTTGTCGGGGAGCCAATTTGTAGTGGGGGGTTTCTTCAACAATAAACACTTGGAAACGTTTATAGATTTATTCTATAAAGAATAAAACCTGTAACAAATAAAATAAGTATGAGACATCACAATACAAACAAATATTTTACAATACAAATACATTTCACAAAATACATAATACACAATTATTACACAACAATTCACATTACAATAAAAACAATTTCACAAATAAATATATACAAATATACATACCAGGCTTTAATTAGATGAGATCTTATTTCAAATAAATAATTATGGATCAGAATAAATCTATGATATTTCTATAAAGAAATATATATATATCGAATATCTGACTTAAGAGATGTTATTGCCTTGAGTGGTCAGTTACCAAAAAATATTCGCTATCCCAGAACCAAATCATCTAAAAATAACTTGCATACCAAAACCAATCATCCATCACTCAACTTGCAAAACCAGTTCAATCATAACAAAAGGTACAAAGACAAACATGAACACATAACACCACAATAGATTTGATTTGCCTTTAAGGGAAATAACTACCGTATTTATTATAAAAAGTGATCTTGGCTAAATTTAACCTTATCTACATATTATATTACATTTAGCGCTATATTTTTTTCCGTTAAAGGAACTCCACTGAGGTCCATTAGCCTAAAATAATAAATTTTGAAATTCTTTCTTAAATCAACTGATACACTTAAATTTGAAACCAAGCAATAGATGACTTATAAATACACACAGTATTAAATTGATAATCGATATTTATGCGATTTTTGGCCAATTTGAGTGAAAAGTGTTGCAACGGTTTTCATTTTTTTGGATCAATTTGCATAATAAAATTTATTATTTCTGGGAAAC
Organism: Ruditapes philippinarum; assembly: GCF_026571515.1. Classification (NCBI taxonomy): domain Eukaryota; kingdom Metazoa; phylum Mollusca; class Bivalvia; order Venerida; family Veneridae; genus Ruditapes; species Ruditapes philippinarum. Next base: position 38,789 of record NW_026867302.1, on the reverse strand, counting down.
AAAGAGAGCGAATGATCTTGAGTTATTGGTCTAGACATACATCTAGTAATACAAAAATCTTAAAAAAAATATTTTCAGGCAAAAATTTAAACGTTATAAAACTGATGTTGACTTTTCTAAAAACCTAATTAGTTTTTTATTTATTTCTAAGGCATAATATGCCTGTAAATAGTTGTTATCCCCAGTTGAAAGCGGAGGGATATTAATTTGGCGTTGTCCGTCCACCCTGATGTTTGTCCGAGCATACATTTGAATACTCATGTGGCTGGAGGAACAATAGGTAACTGTACTCATTCGTTCTGCAAGCATTCACGTGGCAATTTTACTTTATGTTGATATAAAGCAGCATAGAGATAAAAAAAGTCACATAAGTACCGTACCTCGTTAGAACTTCCTTCCTTCCGTTCGTCTGTCAATCTTTCCGTTTGTCCGGCGTCCGTCCGTCACATGTTAAATAGAGCATTGAACTTTCACTAATGGAGGAAATTGAGATATTAACATGAAACTTCATTAATTGATATATCATATTAAGGATATTTGCATTGTATAAGAACTATAACTCTTAATATTATAATTTTGGAGTTATTATCCTTTGTAACTTTTCATGTTTTTTGTCTCGGTGGGGTATGTTTTAATAGTATCAGATGTGTCAACAGATGAGTAGATCCCATGGATAAGAAGTGCAGTGTACACGAACAATAAAACTGTATTGTATTACGATAGAGTTATTGCCCTTTGTATTTGCAAACTTAATTTTTGCATTTGGCATACCTTATCAAAATATAAAATATATTTACTTGACACTTTATATCACATATAACAAAAATGCTCTTTAGCAATTTTGGAGTTAATACATTTGAACAGGCTCCCTTTGTATTTTAAATTTTATTCAATCTTGAAAAGTATTGGAGTTTGATCTCATTAAGGGGAAGCACTCTTTTAACCATAACACGCTTATATTTAAGTTTGGAATTATTGCCCTTTGAAATAAACTGAAGAAGTATTAGAGATATCTATTTCAACCTTCACAGATTATAGGAAATGAACCATTATTCTTTTTGCATAATTTTAAAGTTACTGCCCTTTTATCTTTAAGAAAGTCTTGTCAAAAAGGTTGTTTTGACATTTAGTGACATTAACCATAGAAGCTGTCTGGCGAAGGTATAAGAGGGGGCGGGGAAAGTGTAGTGATTTTGTGTAATATAAATACTTTTGACTGAATAGGTTTCACATTCTTTGATTTCAATAACCAGCATTTATTCATTTTTCATAAAGGCACAGTATACCCTGGGACATAAGTTATCTTATGTCCCAGGTATACCTCAGAATCTATTTATTTTACTTCTTTAGAAGTACCAAACATAAATTTTGTTATGTATAACAAAGGAGCCTTAATATCTCGTGCACGCCACTTAATTATCTCGTGCGCATGACTTAGTAACTCAGGCCATGACATAGTATCTCGTGCGCACCACTTAATTATCTAGTGCCCACGACATAATATCTCGTGCCTCCGACTTAATTATCTCGTTCCCACGACTTGGTAATCTGTGGTCACGACTTAGTATCTCGTGCCCACGACTTTATTATCTCGTGCGCATGTCTTGGTAACTCGTGGCCACGACATAGTATCTCGTGCACACCACTTAATTATCTCGTGCGCACGACTTAGTAACTCAGGCCATGACATAGTATCTCGTGCGCACCACTTAATTATCTAGTGCCCACGACATAATATCTCGTGCCTCCGACTTAATTATCTCGTTCCCACGACTTGGTAATCTGTGGTCACGACTTAGTATCTCGTGCCCACGACTTTATTATCTCGTGCGCATGTCTTGGTAACTCGTGGCCACGACATAGTATCTCGTGCGCACGAGATAAATAAAAACACAGCAATGTCACTTCTGTGCCACCGTAGAAACTGGAGTTTTAAAATGTTTAAGTAATTGTTTTAAAGCATGTAAGATGTTTATTACCAGAAAAGTAGTGCTGAATGTGAAATCATTTATCATAAAGGTAGCAAAAAGTAATGACTTCCATACAAAACACTAAATCACTATAGCTGAACTTATCCCCAGACAGCAACAGACGCAAAATATGATTCAGGCGATTAGTCAATGAGTAACCTTTAGGAAACAAGATCAGGACAAGAAAAAAAACTTTTAAGTCTATAGATGTATTAAAGATTACCATTCTTCAGATTTTACAGATGTGAAAATTTAAAATATTGAAAATAGAGTAAAAATAAGTAAAACAACTACTACTTTATCATATGCATATTTTTATAACAATTGCTCAACTTATATGAAAAACAAACTTTGTTCGTATATCTGATATACACAAATACAACACTAGATCTAATAAAATATAAGTTAATTTTTTCCATTCCCCATTGTAATAAGACATTTGCTATGTTATCCATGTCTGTGGTAGTTATTAGTGATTTTTCATAATTTTAACCAATGACAGTCCATAATTTAATTCATTTATATTGATTTAATGAAATGATATTTTTATTTGTTAAACTGTTATTTTATATACAAAAATAGTTTTGCTATATATTATACATTTTTGTATACATTGCTTGCAATGTATACAGAGTTATAAGCTATATCTCAGAAAAGATACAGGTTTAATGCATTACCGAACAACATCCACTCCCGGATAAAAACCGCTATAGAAACTAGTTACAGCAGTAGCGTTACATTCCGACTACACATCATTATAATAGTGTTTTGCAAAGTTGTTTAAATGCTTTGAAATTTCCAAATCGTTCATTTTCATGAAATAATAGACTCTACATTCCTTTTAAAAAAAAAAAAAATAACAGTTCATTGATAAAATCGTAGTTTATACCTACGCGTTAAACTTCGCATATACGCATGCGCTTGCTAGCATGAATGAATACATCGTAAATATAGTAAAGTCGTCAGCGCTTATGCTAAAACAATACAAATTAAGCTTTTTTTAACCGCTAGTGTGTTGTGATCAAATGTCCGATTTTTAAATGTATTACACCAATAGAAAGCTTTGGATCTTAGCTTCATCACAATATAAACTTCAATACATCCTTTGACTCCAAAGTATTTTAATTAACTGTTAAACCTACCGTATGTCAGACCATTTTACATGCGATTTATACAGTGAGATACGCAATGATAAGAATAGCCTGTCGTCTGCTTGTTCTAAAAGTGTATATCGGTGTATTATATAAATGGGACGAAACATCTCAGATAGATATTAAATCAAATAAAATTCCCGATTTACATTTATGCAATAAAATTGCCCTAAAATGTTTTACAAAATAAGTATGGAGCACCGTCACAAAATTTACCAGCGTATACCGAAAAATGTTTTTTTTTTTTTTTTTTTTAAAAAACTGGCAATTATCGTGACTTCGAAAAATAAAAATTACGTAAGCTATTCTTTTGAATACCTTTTTTACACATGATTTTCCTTTCACTTTTGAATGCCTTAGATTTTTGAAAAGAAATATGTTTCGAAATTCAGCGAAGATTGCCTGATTCAGTACGGGTAAAAATACAGATTCGGCCGCTCGACCGTTCGACCCATTACAATTCGTCGAACTTGGGATATTGACGTATGGAGCTAAATATAGGCATATGTGGCAAGATTCGACGAGAAGAAATAATTATTTGAAACTGTAAATCAGTGTAAGCATTAAGAAATAAATACATTATTTTATTTTTATCTGCTTATATTAATTGCCGAAAAACACCCAAAAAATACCGAAAAACACTTAAAATACAAAGAAACATTAATTCAGCAATATAAACCATTTTTGATGGTTATTTGATGAAATTGGTTTTTGTCGGTTATTTGATGAAATGGGTTCAATAATATCAGTTTTAAATCGATGATATATACAATTGGTACAATTCCAACAAAATAAGTTTTATCTACTTTTTTCTACCCTTTAAATGATTAAAATTTACTTTCTTTTTGCAACCAGTGTAAATTAAAGAATGATTCTATTCTGTATTTAATGCGATATGAAAGTGTTTTTCGGCAAAGTTACAGTCTAGCGTCAAAAAAACATGGAAAAGCCGGAAAACACATTTTTACGGGCATTAAAATAGTCGTAGTTAAAACAAGAGCCGCTATTTTTTTCCAACCTTTTAAATGAATAACTATTACTTTCTTTTGTTACCAATGTAAAATGTCAGTGATGTTTATATTTTTATAAATACAGCATGAAAGTGTTTTTCGGCTACGTATCGGTCTAGCGTCAAAAAAATGGAAAAGCCCAAAATAAAAAAAAAACAACACATTTTACTTGCGATGAAATGGGCATTTCAAAAATAGAACTATTAAATAAAATTTAAACCGTCTAAATGAATGATTATAACATTATAATTTATGTGTAAGAAATGTAAAATATCAGTAATGTTTTTGTAATAAACATTGTATGAAATTGTTTATCGGCTATGATACTGCCTAGCGTCAAAAACATAGAAAAAATAAATAAACAAACAACACATTTTACTTGCAATAAAATACTAGATATATTTTTTAAAAAATGCTGCTAAATATTTTCAATCGTTTAAATTAATAACTATGACATAGAATTTATTACCTTTGTAAAATGTCAGTTAATTTTTGTAATAAGTACAGTATGAAAAAGTCAGTGGTGAAACTTATAGGTTGGCTAGCTCAGGGTGAGGTTAGCCTGGGTTCCAGTCTGTCGATTTTTTGTTATGTTTCTGTTTGGCAAAATCGACACTATCAAAACGACGAACGAATACAGAATAATAAGCGCATATGTTATGAACAAAAAAATGTTATGAATAAGCAAAAGCTATCAACGCCTGAATCCCAGGCTAGGTGAGGTTTTAGATTGTTGAATGTCGGCCATCCATCTTATGTCAACTCTGGTCTGTCCACATTTAGCATCGTCGGATACCCACGGCCGAACCATTTACATTTATCAGTTAGGTATCAACCACGTGTATCCGATGCTGACATTACAGTTGTTAACAATCTGCTGGTCATTTAGTTTGTTAACACTCTACTGGTCACCCTTTGTCCCAAATGTCAAACAACATCGTAAGAATGTGTGTGACAGGTGTTGCTCGAGTTTGAACATGGATCACATTGGTTGAAAATCAGAAGTATGTCACAGTAGCCAAAAAATAGAAAAAAAAATGTTTTAGCTCAATGGTTCATCTAAAGTTAAGAAGTTGGTAACACAACCTGGCAAAACCCTTGTTAACTTGCTGTCCAATATAAATGGATTTCTTGGAAAGGTTCTTCATGAAGACTATATGTAACAATTATTGAATAATGAAAATATTACAGTACATTTGAATTGTTGTGATTATAGATTTCATTTTTATTAATTAACGATAAAGTAATGCATTTGAAAATTAATGTGTAGAGATTAATACAACACACCAGAATATATTTATTAATGCATCAAAGTACAGTACATAGATGTACTGTAATTTGGTAATTAAGTCTTGTAGGATGATTCAATTATTTGACTTTGTATAGAGTTCAAACCAGATCATGTATTTTATCAGATAGCATCACTGGAAACTCAATATGACTGTTTCAATATTCTATACTGCAGTCCATTTAACGGGTGTTTCAAAAAATGATTTCTTTATTGCTCATCTATCAGATTGTCCTAGCAATACACAGATGGAACATTACATCTTCCTTGACTCATAAATAACTTTTGAAGAAAAAAGCCTTGGTGCATGTGAATCACTTGTTAGGGACATTGATCTTGGTCAGAAGATGATCCCTATTGTTTTCGAGGTCAGTAGGTTAAAATCAACATGGCTTTGATGTCAAAAATGGATTATATTATCAAGCAATGTATACTTCAGTACTTTCAGTGCTTTGATCTTTATCTCCTTTGCAATCTTCTGCAGCAGCGACTACATTATAATACGGATAATTGGACGGATGTGGTATAGGATATAGCATAACCGTACAGGTTTTATACGACACAAAAAAAATGGAAGCTGTTCCGCGGATGCCGATGCTTTCTTTTGAATTAAAACATAGTCCTGAATATGTCGAATTCGGTTCAACTTTGAAAAATGCAAGTATTTAATATTTCTAATTGATTCATCAAATTTATTTTTGCCAACCGTCAACGAGCAGGTGGATATGGGCTACTAATTTGGGTGTTAACTTTTGCAAAGGGAGGTAATTTAGTAAACAATAAGCTGTCAAAATATTGTGTTGGTCTATATTTCTATATGAACAATTCTTACTGACTTTATTCCATTCCCTTTTGTTAATGCATATTCTAATGTTCATAAAAGTAATAGTGTTTAGTTCCATATTTTGTTAACTATTGAAAATGTTTAGTGTTAACCTGAAAGTCTTCAGTTTTATGACTCATCTTCATATGACCTGATACAGGGCTCTCACTCGGCGCCCCTCTCACTCTCTGCAGGGAGTTCCCAGAATCTTTTGCGCATTGACACCAATATGCTTTAATTTCATACTAAGAAAGTCTGATGCGCTTTCAATTCATTACAGATATATAAACAACGGATAGGAAGCTCCGAAAATAGACGATAGTCAGATTCAGACCCACAATCCTTTGCGCGTTTCGGTGATAATCGGGTTTTTCAGCTTGTCTCCGATTTTCGCGCTCTTGTTAAACTTCGGCAATATCCATGAATTATTGCTTACATTGCTGACATGGATTTTCATCAGAGAAATATTTGTGTTGAGAAGTGTGTTTTGTACTTTTTAGAATAAATAACTAAATATATTGCCTTTAAATAAGTAGAAATTGCTTAGTCTTTTTTGTTGATGTACCTCCTGGAATTTCGGCTACTTTTACCCATGATGCATCAAATCTCGCAAAATCCCGTGACATACCGGTATGTTAACTTGCGGGAACACAATTCCACCGATACTGACTTTCACTTTTTGACATCACAGTTTCTTCTCCATCTATATTTATCTCCATAACAGGGTTCGACACTAACGCAGTCCCGCGATCCCGAGGACACCAAAAATAGCCAAGGGATTTCTAAACTTCTGAGTCGGGAGTTCCGTCGGGACTTTTGATTTTAAGAAGAAAAACATCAAAATAAGCGATATGTATGGATGTGCAACAAATTAGTTACTAAATCAACACACATTGATGACATTCGATAAATCGAAATTGGTTGTTGATAAAATGAGAAGCGTCAATTTAATCTACGTCATACCGTACCATAACTGTGTTTGATAATCAATATTTTCATCTGCATTTTTTTCAATTGATCCAAGTCAATTCATAAGTAATGTGGAAATTTTTAGATTGCATTACTAGTGAGAAAAACACCTAGACAAAGAAAACTCTTGGGCAACAGTTTGAGGTCCAAAAAAATGATGAAAAAAAAAACAACAACAAAAAACACTAAACAGCAACTTTCTAACCAGAAAAAAATACTTTGCATATTTTCTTTAGAGTTGTCATGGAAAAAGCAATAAAAGTTAACAATTTCAACTCATTTATCAACTCCACTGCAGTCAAAATTGAAATTTTCCCTGACTTGCGTACAGTATCCTCGGCTGAAAAATTGGGACCTGTAGATCTATTTTTATAACAAAATCATCAGACAATTCAAGATAAAGGCTGAATGCAAACACAAAAGGTATTTTAAAGGTTACTTAAATTTGGACTTATGAATTTGGATTATGTGTTTTGATTATTTTTTGTAAACAATAAACAGAAAATCATGTATGCCTGCTCGTTTGTCACATGTTATCGGGACATCATTTTAACAAGGTATTCAACTATATTTCAGTAGATAAACATTATGAATCGCTGGTATTGTTTAATGGTTACTTGAACTTTCCATGGATTTATTTTTGCATGTCTTTTTGCCTAATTTTCTAAAGCATTACCAAATAGTAGTGCACACAATGATTTTGAAGTTAAAATTGTCTCATTTTTCTCAATGACATTGCACAAATTAAGTAATCTTAGTATTTTCCATGGTGACATCACTTCATTCTATTTTTTTATGTCAAAGAAATATTCCTTTTTTATAGATATATCTTTGTCGATTTTAATATTGAAACAATTTTACCTTGGATTTTCGAACATAATTAAAGGGACTTCCTGTTTAAGCAAGGGACTTCTGATTCCCACACGTCCCGTTGGGATTCCTGGCTGAAAAGTTAGTGTCGAACCCTGCATAAATTCATATAGCGCTTAGAAAATACACAAATATTTATTCACTGGTGTAATAGCTGAATAGACATACATGATAAGCTGTCAATCAAATATCATTACATCAGACAGCGTTGGTATATAGTGTTATGGCACTATTGTATTAGAAATATTTTATCTTAAATGTGCACTTTGTTTAATTTTTCAAAAGCTTATATATTTTACGTTAACTGTTATTTTTTCCAAACTATTACTCATTGGCCATACAGCTAAGACAATTTTTTGTGTTTTGACATTCAAAACAGTTATAAATGATTTATTAAGATGTATGGAAGACAAAATATCACTTGGCTTAAATATATATTATGCTCAATTTTAATATTTGGAAATACTGATAATTTCTATATACATCTTTTTAGTACACGCACAGAAGATATGTTATGTTTTAAACACTATGCATTTTATGTAAACACAGTAAAAAAAACTGGCAGTTTTGGGGTTTTATTTAAAGGACCCAATTAAATTGACCAGTTATAGGAACTTATATGCAGCTTTCCAAACGTAGACAAATTGGACAAATTCAGAAACAAACTCCTACATTTTAATAAATTTCTACAATAAAAGTATTTTACACAAAGATGAGCATGGCATATGTTTAATATCTACACGTTTATCACAAAATATTTCACAATCAGCGATATTTTCGTAAGGTGATATAGCATTTTAAATGTTTTCAGTCAAATATCACAATATTATAAACTACATAGTTGTTCGTACATTAAGAAAAAAAACTATTCATTTCGGAGGCTTAATGTAACTATATAATTACAATTAAAAAGTATAAAACCGTTTAGGAATGATTGCGTGTTTAAGAATTCTCAGGCATAAATGATAATAATACTTTTATCAATAGTTTAAACTTATGAAAGAGCTGATGTTATTAAAAGAAATAGTATGTGATGTAAATTCTGTTGTGGAAAGTTATGATGAATACTGTGTTCATGTAGACCGTGTGTGAAAATTTATGTCGAATAATTAGTTAACAAACGAGGGTTAGAAAGATCGCAGGTCACATAAAATTGCTTACACAAATTTACATGCTCTAAGTTCTTGCTGAAAACTTTCTCTGATATCTATCAAACATTTAATGAGATGCAAAGATATGATTTTAGATCATAGCAATCCCATTCTCAATATCCAATTAAAGTTAATACAGAAATTACACTCAAAAATCTTTCTCTGAAATGTTGATTGTAATTAATCAAAAGAAATTAAAAAATTAATTCAAACTATACAATTATTGACCATTTGCTTCTAATAATTTAATGATATACCTTTATAAACTGGATTAGTTAAACACGGATAATCCTTTGTAAATTGCAAAAAAGTAAGTTCTTAACTCCAGAGTGAATTTATGATACCTATTTTGAAAAGAAACATGAGCAACAGAGTAGCGACATGGCCTAGTGGTTAACGCGTCGGGCTAATCTATTGATCGCTAGCCGTATGGGCTCAAACCCCGTCAAGGGCAAGTCGTTATTTTCTTGAGCAAGAACCTTTACACACATCCAGGAATGGATACGAAAGTGTGTCTGTAGTAAGCTTATAAGTTCTATAGGTTCCTACACAATTAAACTTAAATGAATTCTGTATGAAACATCATGAGATGTGGACAAAAGCAGGAAAGTCAAGAAAAGGGCAACGAACATATATAATAATTATTCTAAATTGACCGGGTTATATGTTCAATGAACCACATAAACAAGCATTGTTTTCGTATTAACCAAGGTCAGTTAACTCCGATATCTTTTAAAACGTAGTAGTGAACCTAATTAGATTCAACGATAAGAATGCAGAAAAAATCTCTAATTAACTACAAATCGGGAGAGGTGATATTACTCTTTGGCAATGAAAACTAAGCAAATAATTTTCAATTGCTGACCCGTTTTTCCATGAGAGAGTTATGCGCAACATCTCTCACGCCCCCTAGCACCGACTTTAAAAGTGATATCTAATCCTCAATGCTAAAGGTTCTAGAATCGATTATTCCCGAAGGTATAGGTAAATATAACAACACTGAAATTTGGTACTTTATTCTATTCTCATAGATATGTATATCTTTTATCGTTATCTTCTTTTAGAGCTTTTATAACAGTTGTATTTTACGTTTTGTGCGTTTTCTATTCTACCCTTAACTATCAATTACTCAACTCTATTCATAGTCATGACAATTCCTACACTTTATTTGTTCAGGAATTATATTTTATACACAGTTAGGTAATTTTTGTATTTATACGCCAAGTCAATATTGTTCTCGTTGTTTTTATCATTTTGTATTCACTACTTCAGTGCAAGCAGTAACTTTGGTTACTACAATTAATACTTCAAGTCCATAGCGTGCATAAAACGTTTTGCATCTCGTGCGTGTGCCAAGAAAAAAAAACAAACACAAGCAGGCTGTTCTTATTTATCATCTATAAATGAATTTCACATTAGTGCTAGATATTGTTTTTACATTCTAATATCATCATTTACGTGCCTAACAATAGTGTGATATATTACAACGTACTAATGCTTCTACTGTGTATACATTTACACCTGCTTTCAGTTGTCACATGGTATATTTGTTGCTTTGCTTGTACATACACACCAAATCTGATTTGGAAATTACGGAATCTGGTTGTAGACTGTAAGAAGATATGGAAAAATGATTGATTATGAATGCAAAGCTGTAAAAATAATGCATTAGACTATACTTTAATAACACGATACATGCGACCTAGATATAAATATAGACAGTAATTGAATTAGAAATACTTAATGATGGCGACTGTAAGACCGGCGTGACCCAAGTGCTCGTGCACTTTTGATCGTGCAGATGAATTCTGTGTTTGTTGAAACAAATATGCAATTGAACTGAACTATCATATTTGTGTGTTTGTGTGTTTGGGTTTGTTTACACTCGACACCGGAAAGAGACCATATGGGCGAGCATAGAACTATCATACAGTGGTGACGACTGTTTTATAGGGACAAACACTTGAAGAGTGCTTCAATTTTCAATCAGCTTGGAATGTTATTAGGTGTAACCATGATTAAAATTAAAATAAGCATTGAAAGATGATACTTAAATAGTTCATTTAATATCCTAACAAGTTGTAATTCACGTGCTACATATTTTTGCAATATTCTATACATAATTCAGTCTAATTCTTTGGTTAAACTTTTAAAAAGGCAGTGAATTGTGAAGATAAAAGACATGGACGTTAAAAAGACAAGCCTAAAGACTCTTTTATTTCTGATGCTTACAATGTGTTAAAATCAATAGGAATTCAACATGTAATTAGAAATTAATCAAAATGATTAATTCTTTTATGGAATGTTTGCGTGCTTCGTTCCAATTTTGATACTAATACTTTTATCATTTGTTTACACTAGAGAAACACAGACATTTCGCATTTTGCCATAAATAAAAGATTTTTTTTACCATACAGTATAGTAGATTTGTATCATAGTTTGGGGACCTTTCTGTTAAAGATGTGTCATAGCAATTAACACCAAATAATTTTTATGCGGCCATATATATTTAAAGATCCTATAACGGTTTATGGTTGATAGGATCTGGTTCATTTGGCAGTAGCATCCACGCTTGCAATGGTTGCTTCTCGCATTTGCCGGAGCCTGTTCAACTGATCCATAGGTGTTTTCATCATGTAAATGTGTTGCATTTTTAAATAAATTGTATGCTTTTAACAATTAATCTTACATTGAAAAACAAAATTATCAGTTCTTTACAAGTACATGTATTAAAAGATTTGATGGTAATGTTCGTGTTAGAATTTGAATTGCATGTCTGATTTGTGGCAATAGCGTATGCACTTTCGTAAGTGCATGACAATCAGTTCTACGTTTCAAAAATATTTTTCTAGATGTTTGGTGTAATTTATTTAGTTGTTCTAACAAATAACGAATACTATGCATGTATATAATTTAGATGAAAAGATTATGGTTCATACAAATATCTCATATATCCCATATCTGGAACTGAAAGTTTTTAATAAAGAGTCCTAAGTGAATCCGAAGTCCCAGGACGTAAGGCCAACTTTAGGATAAATTAAGACCGTTTCGATGAACATTCTTACCTTTTTTATTTGCCAAACCTTTATACTTTAGTCAAATTCTTTTACCTGTGCAAGGTGAAGGAATGCGATGACACGGTCTTAGTATCTGCAATGGGTTTATTTCTTCTACATTGCTCTATATATAAAGGAATTGAAGGAGACTAAATTAGCGTAAGAGTCATAATTTCTCATACTTTCACACATATCTTGTTTTCCTGTCCGAATATGCTTATTGATTACATCAATTATTTCGTTTGTCCACCACCCAATACTTTCTACACCATCATTTGTGCCTTTCCTGTACATTGCTCCGATTCTGTTCGATGTCCAACTGGGCACCGCCCCGTTGGTTCTGTTTGGCGGAATGTTGCCGGGTGTAGCGTTCCGTGACAGCCACTCTCCTATGTTGATCATTGTTTTCATATATTTTAACATTATTTAAGGCAATATTTATGACATTTTCTTCAGTCAATTAAGTAGGTAGTTTTTAAAAGCAAATCTTATGTTTGCACGATATGTCAAATGAATGGTTTGAAAATACTGTGACGATTTGTAGGACAACAATATGATATATTAATATGTATTTTTTACAAATATATCTTGTTTTATCATCGTATTCAGCGATGTAATGTTGTTTTCGCGTGCATACATATTCTAATAGCATAGAATGAAAGTACTTATATAATATGATTTTACGATGAATATGTGATGTTAAAGTGACATTATGGCAATCCAAGTGTTAATGGTCAATGAACAGGTAAAAATATAAATAACTTATCATTTTGCCATTATGATAATAGTGTCAATTTTATTTTTTTTTCTTTGAAAAATAATTAATAATCCACATGGCAAACAGTTATTTCTACAAATATCGTTCAAAATGTATCGGTAACGGTAAATATTTAAAAGAGTTGGGCAATCTTTTTATAACTTCAGTATTTTTTTATATTGTATCATAAACATTTGAGCCGTGTCACGACAAAACCAACATAGTGCGTTTGCGACCAGCAAGGATCCAGACCAGCCTGCGCATCAGGATCCATGCTGTTCGCTTACAAACCCTATAACAAGTAGAGAAACTAATAGTGAACAGCATGGATCCTGATCAGACTGCGCGGATGCGCAGGCTGGTCTGGATCCATGCTGGTCGCAAACCCATTATGTTGGTTTTGTCGTGACGCGGCTCATTTTTCATTATCAGTTATTGGTCAATCAACATTATAGCAAATCTTTTAAAATATACGATATTCATAGGAACAATATTATTAAAAAACTATAAATCGTATGATGAATGGGGGGGGGGGATCCACAGGCAATTGTTTACATAATGACGTAATCATGTGTACACTTAAACAATAGAATGGGTGACACACGTGTGTCATGAATAACAATAGAAAGCTTAGCACACAAATGTTTTAATCCCGCCCAAAAAAAAATGGATGCCTTATTAGATTTGAATAAAAAATGGCGCACTGTTCTTCCATAACAAAAGAAAACGAAACATAATTGTAGGGGTCACATAAATATGGTCTAAAGTACACAATAGAAAAATGTTACCATAAAGGATTAACTAATTCGGTCAAAATCTACAAAGGAAAACTATAATCAAATTATTGGTTTAAACTATGAAAAGAAAATTAGGACAAAATATTATTAATAAGTCTAGACCAGCTGTGGTCAACTCATCTAATAAGCTACTTTAGTATCTAGTATTTCTTCTTCTTGATATTGTATTTTACTATCATCAGAAAAATGTAAAGTTTAATCAATTGTTTACATAATGACTTAAGAGTGTGTACTTTATAACAATAGAACAGGTAACACTCCAAAAAAGTCAATCTTATACATGTAAATGCAAAATTACATTTATTGTTTTCTTATAATATAATGAGGCCTGTTTTGTCATTTTTCCAAAAATTGACATGTCATATTTTTGCACATGTTGACAAGAAACAAACCTATGCCACTTGTTTTGTATATAATTCTCTTCATTAAAGTTACTACGCATCACATCCAAGGCCAGCAATTCAACCTCTCATTGAAGGCAAGTACTTTCTCTGTGGTTCATACAATGCTTGATCTAATTAATTTACTGTGTATTTCTAAAGCAGTAAATTTGATAAAACTTGATAGTCAGGTGGGATACATACAAAACAAGTTACCTTTTATTTAGAATTCATACCAAATTATTGTTTTCTTATAATATAATGAGGCCTGTTTTGTCAATGGTTTCAACACCTACATGTATCTTTAGAACTCATTAGAGTAAAACAAAACAATAATTGTCAATGAATAATCCTTAATAAGAAAATAAATCTTTCTTTACCAGCTAGTAAATCTTGCTTTTATCATATTTATGGTTTAAACTCTTAACCAGACAATGTGGTTACCTGATAAAACAAACAATCCTTTAAGTATGTATGACCAGTATGACCCCAGATGTAACATATATTTCAACCAGGTAATAAATCCACAAAGGGACGCCTTTCTGTGTCGATGTTTCGGATCAGTTATAAACATTCATTTATTCAATGGAGAAATTTTAAATGATTTGATTTACCACTTTTAAGCGAGAATAGGAATTACAACCTAAAATTATATACATGTACATTGTACTGAAACTTTTTTTATTCACATTCTTATTTTTTATATTTTGATCTAGCAAAGATTAAACATTTTCTGCTGTTAATTGCCAGAACGAAGAAACCAATTAAATCTTACATTTCAAAACTGAAGTGATAATGTCATCACCTTGGAATTTGTATAGCAATGAACCGTCAGATTTTTAACATCTGTGAAATTGATGTCAGCGCCAAGATAAACATTGGTCCTTTTTATGACTTGATAACAGAAAGAAACAATAATTAAACGTTTTTATTTCATGTCAATAAGTAAGCCCTTTGTATACAGGTGTGTCCCTAAATTACTCACTTCTTGTCCACCATTAAAAACAAGTTCTTCCTTATAGTTGCCACAGTATAACTATTTTCCTGACATGCTTGAAGTGGTAATATGGATTTTACTTAATATTTCAAAAATCATCAGAGCATATCATCAGAGCAAAAAACAGCTATTTGGTGATAGATTTTTATGTCACGTTTTCACATACCCTTGACTAGATTTCTCTCTCCAGATAACTTTTTTTGCATTTCAACTATATACACCCAGGCGCAACATGGATTAGTTGGACGATTTAAGAAAAGGATATACATAAATTTATAAACAAAATAAAACAAAGATCTAATAATACAGTTTAATTTATTTATTACAGACTGCATTTACAAAAAGAAATATTTAAAAAAAAACGCATTTGGCATATGATAAAAAAATGTTCCAATCATAATGTACCACACTAACATTTGTCCTTTTGTCTTTCCAAAATATGAATAAATAATATAAAACTTTCACATGTCTTTAATAATTTGTTCATTTATTGATAAAATGTCAGTATTTATCACTACTAGTTTCTTTTCACTGTCATCATCATCGTCATCATCATCATCATCATCAAATGTTTCTTCAAGTTCTGGTAATGGGTACTTGTCCATAACACGCTCTAACATAAATTTTCTTTTTTTAACAGCATACTGTATAGCTTCATCAGTTTCGAAATTACCTTCCTCTCTCAATCTTTTAACAGTTCCCATGATCTTTTTATGTGTAGGATTGCGCTGAAGTGCATACATTTTTCCAATAAAATCCAAATAAACTTCTCTGAATGCTTTATGATACACGGAGCGTAATTTTTCAAAAGCTTTATTTCTTATTTCTTCAAGAGAGATCAGCTATTACGCATTTTACTGGCTGTTTCATTTAGTCATCTCCTTGTTCAACTCGTAAAATACTTCCAGAAAATGTTTGTTCTTGTTAACATCATCATATTGTTTTGCCATTGTCATTCCCTATAGTAGTTCATCGTCATTATCGACTGTCATCGTCTGTAATGATGAGATTTGGATCTATTAGGTCTCAACCGATCGAAAATGTTTCTATATAGATAAGGTTTACGATTTGGTTCCTCATCTGATGTATTTCCATCGCTGATATTATTTTCAGACATACTGTTCTTATGTTTGAGATGCGAATGCCTATTTAAATTGTACTTTTTATTGAATTTTTTATAACACAAAAGACATGTGAATACCATTATTTTAAGCGATCAAATGGCAAAATTAATGCCAATTCTCCTTTTTATACTCCCAACTAATTTATTTCGTTTCTCATTTTCTCGTTTTGCTTGCTAAGTGGCTCAATTGGGTGTTCATTAACTCATTTTGCTTGTCCAGTCGCCCATTTTATTTGCTCATTTGCTTATTTTGCTTGCTCATTTGCTCATTTGGTTGCTCTTTTGCTCATTTTGGTTGCTCATTTGCTCATTTCAATTGCTCATTTTCTCATTTGCTTTCTCATTTGCTCATTTTACTTGCTCATTTGCTCATTTAGTTGCTCATTTGCTCATTTTACTTGCTCATTTGCTCATTTGGTTGCTCATTTGCTCATTTTACTTGCTCATTTGGTTGCTCATTTGCTCATTTTGGTTGCTCATTTGCTCATTTTACTTGCTCATTTGCTCATTTGCTTGCTCATTTGCTCATTTTGGTTGCTCATTTCACTTGCTCATTTGCTCATTTGGTTGCTCATTTGCTCATTTTGGTTGCTCATTTGCTCTTTTGGTTGCTCATTTGCTCATTTTGGTTGCTCATTTGCTCATTTGGTTGCTCATTTGCTCATTTTGGTTGCTCATTTGCTCATTTAGTTGCACATTTGCTCATTTTGTTTGCTACTTTGCTAATTTGGTTGCTCATTTGCTCATTTCACTTGCTCATTTTCTCATTTGGTTGCTCATCTGCTCATTTCATTTGCTCTTTTTGGTTGCTCATTTGCTCATTTAATTGCTCATTTGCTCATTTTGGTTGCTCATTTGCTCATTTTACTTGCTCATTTGCTCTTTTTGGTTGCTCATTTGCTCATTTAACTTGCTCATTTAACTTGCTCACTTACTCATTTGGTTCCTCATTGCTCATTTTACTTGCACATTTGGTTTCTCATTTGCTCGTTTTGGGTGCTCATTTGCTCATTTGATTGCTCATTTACTCATTTTTCCTTGCTCAGTCGCTCATTTTAGTTGCTCATATGCTCATTTTGGTTGCTCATTTGCTCTTTTTGGAGTGTTACCTGTTCTATTGTTATAAAGTACACACTCTTAAGTCATTATGTAAACAATTGATTAAACTTTACATTTTTTCTGATGAAAGTAAAATACAATATCAAGAAGAAGAAATACTAGATACTAAAGTAGCTTATTAGATGAGTTGACCACAGCTGGTCTAGACTTATTAATAATATTTTGTCCTAATTTTCTTTTTCATAGTTTTAAACCAATATTTGATTATAGTTTCCTTTGTAGATTTTGACCGAATTAGTTAATCCTTTATGGTAACATTTTTCTATTGTGTACTTTAGACCATATTTATGTGACCCCTACAATTATGTTTCGTTTTCTTTTGTTATGGAAGAACAGTGCGCCATTTTTTATTCAAATCTAATAAGGCATCCATTTTTTTTTTGGGCGGGATTAAAACATTTGTGTGCTAAGCTTTCTATTGTTATTCATGACACACGTGTGTCACCCATTCTATTGTTTAAGTGTACACATGATTACGTCATTATGTAAACAATTGCCTGTGGATCCCCCCCCATTCATCAATCGTATGTTTTTCTTGAACATTTTAATTTGATTATTTGTTTTTCGTTTAAAGAAACCGGTTTTTAAGTCAGAGACAATTCTGTTTTGATAATGTAATTACCAGGACTGTTTCTGTATAGCACTGCGCCCAGAGTCACGCATACAACGGCGATTGCTCGCGCGATTTACTTCCGTTACAGCAGGTTTTCTTCTTTGTCTGCGGGCGCTGCAGTTTTATGCAAGAATAGATATTGCTGCAGTTCTAAGCCAGTATAGATATCAATGCACGCAGAAAGCAGAATTTATGGATTATTTCCGGCGATTAAAAGCATTTTTGACAAAAGCAAGAAGACATTGCGTATTGGTATTTACGTATCAAAACATAGCTGCACTAGCGTTCTTATTATTTAAATTGTGTCTTCACATCTCAAAATCATTTAAAGATTAACGAAGGATATTTCAAGCATAATGTTCTTTGTGATTCCAGAGTAAGCAAAGTTTCATAAAAAGATATAGCACATTTTATTAAATAAAACCAACTATTTCCCAGTATTTGCACCATGTGGTGTTCCAATATAGATTCATATTGTATTCAATACTATCAAATTAGCCTCTTTTTCGTGAAACCGATTTCAAAAAATCCAAATTAATTGCATATTGCACTCCATCTGGCGTCTTTTCATTTCCTAAGCACAAAAAATATATATTGTTTTCTGCCTAGCCTTATTTTCATTATCCGTGACCAAAGGTTCCATATCTAATCCATATTGTACCCGAAGTAACTGTATCGTTGATATGATGTAAACCACTTTCCCCTCACCGTTGTGGGTGCTAGCTTACGGATCGTCGGTGGTTTTACTCAGGTACCCGTTCGTGTGTGCCTAAAATAATGCATGAGGACCACCTGAGGTCTTCCTCCACCAGATTCTTTAATTACAATACAAACAATTCACATTCGTATTTAATCTTGACATTATAAATATTTCTTTGTTCACTATCCTATTGGCGTTTAAAATCTCATAGTTTATAGATAGTTCTTCCCTCATTTTCGTTTAATAATCTCGGCAAAGTACATTATATCTTTTTATTGCGCCTTGAATGACATCATATTTCTAGAATACATATATAAAGCCTCGCTTTGATTGTGATAAAGTAAAATATCAAACAGAAGTTGAAATAACTCTATTAATGACGTTTCTAACTGCAGGTAATAAAAAGAAATGGCAATAATGAATGAGTGTTCAAGCAGGTGGAAATGAACTTGAATTAGATACTTGTAACTTATTTACAAGCAAATCCATGTAGCCTACAGTAACGCTATGAACAATATATTGTTTACATCTTGAACAATATAAATTTTTCATCGATTACTAATAATAGTAGTATAAATGTCCAAATATAGTACCAGAAACTTTTATGTTTTATAATTACAAGAAGTTTATAAAAAAGTGGATGTTCAACTTATCGTATATCGCGTTCATACGGTGAAAGGGGCTTATAGTAATTATTCGAGTATTTTACTACGCCTGAAATAGTGCACAAAAGTGCACAAAAGACGTCTGATGGTTTTACTCAAGCATTTAAGCTGTCGAGATTTCCGTATTACAAGTATGTAGTTCTATTTGAGATTTCTACTGTGCCTGAAACAGTGCACGAAAGACGTCTAAAAAATTCCTCAATGCCTTAAATAGTGAACGAATGGCGTCTAAGGGTTTTACTTAAGCATTTAAGCTGTTGAGGGGGAACTTACGGCAAGTATATAGTTCTATATATAGAAGATATTAAATGAGTGTAAGTAAGTTCAATACTGAATTTATTGCACGAGTTGAATAAAATTATATTATGCGAGCCTCTGGCGATTCAACAGATCAACCACAGGTTACAAATCTTGTTTCCTGCAATGAAAACTCTTATCTGCATTTATTTTTGTGGTTCGTAGATAATACCGACCTGTCGGTCTATACAGAATTTATTAGTTCGATTGTCTAGGGAGCTATAAGATTAAAGGCACAATCTCGAATCGGTTCTGGAACCAAACAGTACGAAGTGTAACATTTCTTGTTCAAGGAAACAACGGCTTGCCCCTGACGGGTTTTGACCACGCCTAGATTACTGGTCACTGACCTATTAATAGCTATACTAAATAGAACAATTTAATATTTGTTAAAATATTTAAAAAAAAAACAAATACAGCTCAGTTTTTCTTGTGTATTATTGCAAAATATATGTTTGTAGAAAATACAAATGTTAACTGTACAAAATAAGATTTTACAAAAAAAAAATATTTTAAACAAAACATAAATATATACATCATGTAACGATATTTGATTTTATTTTTATACTTGTTGCAACATACATACGAATTAGTTTGGATCGAGTGTGTTGGAAGCTTTAAGATTAATTAATCACTCTCGGATCCGAAACAACTGCTTGCCCAGGAACTGGGTTGAAGCCACACGGATATCAATCCTTAGATCACTAGCCTGACGAGTTAACCACTCGGCCACGCCGAAATTAATTTCTTTTTCCACACACACGTTTACTAAAAATATGTGTTCACATGTTGTTGCAATCAAAGCCGAGCACCATAAAAACAAAAACAAAAAAATCCACCGCACACACAAACAAAAAAACACTTAATTATATCACAATTATATATATTATTAATTTAAGAGTAAATGTCTAAAAATCTATTTGAATGAGTAAACACCTCTGGGGACCTACTGCATTATAGGAACAACCTGTGAGTCCAAAAACATCTTACTTTTATTGTGTTCGGCTTATCAAATATAGAGGTTCGTATAATGCTAGAAGGTCCGCAGTTCTGAGTAGTGTTTATTATTTTGTACCACATTTTTCTACCACATTTTTCTATCACATAAACGATAAACATTTGCATGGGACAAGAAATTATATTATTTCAATATTAGTTAATTTAAAGTAAACAGTAAAAAGAAAAAGAAAACATTCGGCAGTCATTTAGTTATGACAGCGCGGTTTTTTAAATGTTGACTTAGTAAAACTTTTGCAAAAACATACAAAAAAAACATTATATTGCCCGTATATCTATAAAAGTACTTATGTTTCATGTCGTTTTTTTATAATTCCATATCTTGATGTCTTCTATAAATGAAAAGTTTATAAATCAGTTAATTGTTAAAGTACATTTAAAAATCCCGATAACAAAATGAAAGGAAGACTCTAACTTTATGTAAAGTATTGTGTCCAAAGGTAATGAGGTAGACATTTTTAAAGACATTTGTAAAAAAAAATGCCCTAAAAATAAGTGTGTATCTCAAAAACAAATATACACATGTATATATATAATATAATTTGCATAATATTATCATATATCTAAATAAAACGAAATATGTTGGTTTTTATTTTTCAAATTATCCAACATCTCCTCTCAAACTTACTGTAAGTAACAAAAAGCATACAATATCAAATTCTTACACAAAGTGTTCTGTGTTCTTTATAAACTCAAGGAGTATAGTTGATCGAGTAAGTTTGTTCTTTTCTTTCCAATTAGTGAACAAATATCAATAAATGTCATTTCCTAACATACACAACAGCGTTATCAAAGCTGGTACAAATATCTATATTTGTACCTTACAAGAGTTATCATGATAAGTTATTAAAGGGATTCCACAAAGGTTTTTTGACATGACGGGACTGGAAATAATTTTATGTAGATTTAGACCAATTATAGCTTGTGTTAAAAATTTCAGATAATTCGCCCACACCTTTATTCCAAAATGAATATTCTAATTGTAAAAATGATCCGAAATTGAAAAAGCATTGCAACGTTTTTCACTCAAACCAGGCTAAATATCACACAAAAAACGATTTTCAATATATTCTGAGTATACTTCTTAAATATTTTTTTGCATGTGTGTCTGTTTAAAAGGTCCCAGTCGTTCTATGTAAGAAATTCAAATTTCATTTTTTAGACTTCCGAACCTCAGTGGATTTCCTTTAATAACTCCGCGTGAGATGAAGCATGTTCAGTTCCAATAGATATTACGTCACAGGTTTCAAAAATTATCCCAATATTATACAAAACAAATTATAGACTTTGTACATCCGGCAATCATTATGATGTTGCTGAATCAATAATTCGCATCGATTAGATACCATTTTTGTATTGGGGGTTATTAAAATGGTGATCACCATTGCCATTATGTCTGTCCCCATTGCTGTGTACAGAGTCATTGCCGTTTGATTTAATGATTAAACCAGTGCTGTTCGTATTATCAGCTGATTGCTTACGTGGGCGCGAATCCGTGCCACTGGTCGTGCTCTTATATTGGGATTTCTTGCAGCAAATCTTTCTCCATGCCTTTCTTATCTGAAATAAATTGTCAAGTATTTTACCTGAAATTAATTTTCAAGTGTGTTGTCAAATACGGAAGCGCTTAAAGGACATGCGAGACTTTTTTTATTATCAACACGTGGCCATTTCATTTATCACCGCGTGGCCAACATTTAACTTTTTTACTTTTTATAAAAGCTCATGTCTTTGAGGTAATCCTTTGAGTATTGATACACGAGTTAACTTGTTATCTTTCCCTTTTTACCTTTTTTACCTCGTGACTACACGGCAATAATAAATATAAATTCCACATTTCTCCTCTATGCTTCCGTAGTTTAATGGTGAAACTTAAATTACGAAATGTAAGAAATGTTTGCGGGGGCTTGTGTAGACGTCGACCAAGTTAATAATTGGAAAAAGGATATGACAATTAATTAAAAATGAAACAACATGACTGTATGCAAATTTATAGGCAAAACAAGTAGAACGTGGGAATTTTCTAATTTTTTGAAGACTTTTTGATATGACATATGTCCCGGAAATATGCATTTTAAAAAGCAGCAGACATTTCAATGAAACGGACTATTTCTTTGTCATAAGTTATATCACATTGCCTTAAAAAAACATAATTCAAATTTTTATGTCACTCATGAACATTGTGTAATAATTTTGCGACAATTTTCATTGTAATCTTTAAACAAAAAAATTTAAGTGAATGAGCTGTGCGTCAAATTTATATTGCGGCCATTTTGAAAATGGTGGCCATCTGAGGTATTTTCATGCCCACTAAATTTTTGAAATCTACATGGTCTAAACATGATTTCCTGAAAATTTCATGTTTGTATCAACACTTACACTATTTTCTCAATTCCCAACTACTATGTATATGTATAAGAAATACTCATTGATTTAACTCGACGAGCAATTGTTTTCTTTAGAGTATGATTTTAAACATGGCATACTTTCTTTTCATGGTATAGATTTTATCATTAGATTTACAAAACACGTGATTGGGAAAACGATTACTTTGCCGCTTTTTAGTTTCACGGCTTTTATAAGTTATGCGATAAAAAGAAACATTATTATAGAATTTTAAAATTTAGCTCGTTATAAAACTCGCAACAGCCTCGTTTTCAGACTCCTTTCCAAGACTTGAATATAATATAGTCTGTTTCAAATGTAAATTCATTTAAGATTCTATACGCAACTTATGTCAGATGTAGTATTGTGTTTTCGGGGTTACTGAACATTTTAAGTCAAAAAAACCCCATCCTTTTAAACAATTGCGATTTTTTAATGGGGCTTTTAGAGTATATAATTGAAATTCATCACCCAAAAATGACTAAAAATTGATTGAGAGATGTCATCAATATACCCGGATTTTGTTTTTTCTCAGTGCTGTGAACAGTTAAGAAAATGAAGAAGGGCCCTGGAAGCGTTGAATATGGCGAACAAGTAATGGAAACACAATCCCTCGTGTTATCAACCCGGTTAGGAATCCGAAACACCCATGTCAAACCTGTAGTGAATTAAATAAAAAAACATTAAATACCGAGTTAAAAAATTTAAAATTATTAATTATTTTTGCGAGGACTCTGGCCAAAAATACCGTAAGAACTGTTTACAGTGAAAAAAGAATCACTTGTTGTTGTTTTTCTTTTTCTTTATTATTATTATTATTTCTTTTTTTTATTATTGCTTTCTCTTTGGGATAATCTTTGGATGTATACTCACCTAAGATTACAAGAATAGATACCCCGGCCTGAAAATGAAGGAATGCCATCTTCTTTTCGGACTGATTGGAAACCATGCCTTTATGCTTTCTTCTACATAAATTACACATGACCATAAAGAAAACAATAATGTTCGCAAAAATGATCACAGCAACGGGAATAATAAATGCGTACAAAAACGGTTTCCATGACAACCAGCAACTAAAATAAAAAATAGTACTTTTAGTATTCATAAATTTGTATGTATATATACATGTATTATGCTTGAATAGTATAGCAATAGCAAAGTGGCATTCTGCATATGTAAAGAAAATATACTAGGTGTCCGAAGCAGAGAAAATATTAATGGCTTTTTATATTTAGTAAAAATGTGATGGGTATGGATTTTAAAACGTCCAATTATAAATTATTGAGTTTGCTTCAAGTTTTGTGTTGGTCGCACAAACACTGTAGGGGTCATATGGCGACTTTCAAGCTTTGTTGGTGGTGTCCCTCCGTGCATTATTTCGGGTAAAAACGGGCAAGGGGAAGGGTAAGTGGTTTGAAGTCAACGTCCATAACCACTCGCCCACGGACGCCCTTGTCCCAATTTTTCACGCTGAAATTGGTAAAAACAACAACGAAACCCTAAAAAAAACTAAAAAACCGAAGAGTTACAGACATACATAGTATCAAATGGATGGCATCCTTTAGTGTAGAAATAAACTCTGTTGGTGACGGCATTTATAATACAAATGTATTAGACTTACCATCCATGGCCCAGATGCTTCAGCTGACCAAAAATGTATATTTGGTTTATACAGAATTTATTTTAGTTTCATTGTGTAGGTATGCTTTAAGGCTTAATAGACAGCACTTTCGAAACTCTGTCCTCTGAACCAACCAGTTACTGCACGCGATGAGTGTAAGGAAACAACTCTGACTTTGCCCCACTGACGGTGCGTATATTGAAACCCATGTCGGTAGCGGGATCTATTAAGATTATAATAGTCCGACGCGTTAACCACTCTGCCATCTCGCCACTGATTTATGTTTATTTGATATAGACCATGCGGAAAGGATTTCTTCAAAACGTTCAAAAGTAAACTGAAATTAATAAATGTATATTTTCATATTGCTTGTCGTATTCAAATTTTTGAAATGTTTAATACAACATATATTCTTACTATCCGTTTCCACCATAATACATGTCGTAGTCTATTGCAAGTACGATTATCACCGGAATAAGTGGCAGACCTGAAAAAGAAGAAAACAATGTCCACTATTTAGCAAAACACTTTCAGCTAAGTACCAAGATTTCAAGTACCAAGATTTCGTTACCATCATTTATATTGACGACAGTTTAAATTCGAGACTTCTTTCCGATGTTGTACATGCTTTTCACCGAATATAGCTCCAATTTGGTTCTCTATTCCTAAGACTACCTAAAGCATGGGACAAGGCTTAATAAAAACTATGTTATACATGGATGTCCGATGTCTGAATTTAATTCTTAAACCAATCACAGGTCTCCTTAGCAAAAACAAAAAGCTTACCCCATGCCGGTATCATTGTCTTGAACATAAATTTAGGTATATATGTTCCTAGAACCTTCACGAATCTCAGATACTGCAAAAGTCCTTCAACCAACATCCACAAAAAGGTCACCAGTATGAAATAATGTAGCATTGCCGAGACGGCTATACATCCTCCATACGACTCCGTACGATCAACCCCTACCAGAAACAAAACAGACGAACACAGCATAGCGACGCTTAAGTTGATAAGAACTTGTTGACCACGCCCATTTCTAAGATGTCTGAAAAGTACAGTTCTGAACAGTTCATTGAAAATGCTGGGCCTCTTAGAGGCATATCAGTGCACTCATTGGCTATACAATAATATATATATGTTTTATAATATATAAATCACATATCATAAAGCAGATATCCCACAAAATATACTTAGTGTACTACATGGCAAATATAAATCAAACTAGAACTGGTCCAAAGGACACGATGCCCCCACTGACAACATATAGCATATGGTATATAGTGAAAAAATCAAACTAAGTAGGGCCATAATTCTGTTAAATTTGGTTACGCAGCAAAAATTCCCTCCCTTACTTCCATCTACACATTAAGTTTGTTCATCCCTGGAAGTTTAAGCAAAAGTCTACCATCCGGTTTAAGAGGAGTTGCGTTCACAAAATTTCTATATGGTATATTAGTGAAAAATCAACAAAGGGCCATAATTCTGTTAAATTTGGTCGCAGCAAAAATTCCTTCCTTTACTACCATCTTCACATTAAGGTTGTTCATCCCTGGAAGTTTAAGCAAAATCTGCCATCCGGTTTAAGAGGAGTTGCGTTCACAAATTTCTATATGGTATATAGTGAAAAAATCAACAAAGGGCCATAATTCTGTTTAAATTTGGTTCGCAGCCAAAATTCCTTCCTTTACTACCATCTACACATTAACGTTTGTTCATCCTGGAAGTTTAAGCAAAATCTGCCATCCGGTTTAAGAGGAGTTGCGTTCACAAAATTTATATATGGTATATAGTGAAAAAATCAACAAAAGGGCCATAATTTCTGTTAAAATTTTGGTTGCAGCAAAAATTACTTTCTTTACTACCATCTACATATTAAAGTTGTTCATCCCTGAAAGTTTCAGCTAAATCTGCCATCCAATTTAAGAGGAGTTGCGTTCACAAAATTTATATATGGTATATAGTGAAAAAATCAACAAAGGGCCATAATTCTGTTAAATTTGGTCGCAACAAAAATTCCTTCCTTTCCTACCATCTACACATTAAGGTTGTTCATCCCTGGAAGTTTAAGCAAAATCTGCTATCTGGTTTAAGAGGAGTTGCGTTCACAAAATTTCTACATAGTATATAGTGAAAAAATCAACAAAGGGCCATAATTTTGTTAAATTTGGTCGCAGCAAAAATTCCTTCCTTTACTACCATCTACATACTAAGGTTGTTCATCCCTGAAAGTTTAAGCAAGATCTGCCATCCGGTTTAAGAGGAGTTGCGTTCACAAGATTTCGGGACGTACGGACAGACGGACGGACGGACGTACGGCGTGACGGACGGACAAGTGCAACGCTATATGCTCCCACTCTGTGGGGGCATAATGAAAGTGTACAATATGAAATTTGTTCGGTAATGGTCACGAGATACGATACGGCAATTTCCGTGATTTATCATACGAAACCCTTTGCTGATTACCCACAACCCTTCTGTAAAATAACAAGTGAAGGAAACTACTTCTATCATTTGAAATAAATGTAAAACTTCGCATAATTTAAATAATACATGCATGTATAAAACACACAGAGAGCCGCAGGCAGGAAAATAAAGTTTTTGACAAAAAAAATATGATTGAAAAATATGTCATCAGTTACAATCAATTTAAGATACCGACGGGCTTTTAAAATCACATCTGAAATACCATAAACAGCAATTTGGACATGAATGCAGTCGGAACAACTCGGTTATTATTCCTTATCCGAATACTGACGGAAAGGGCCGAGAAGTGGCGATTGACAGGAATTAAGTACCAACATTATACTCAAATATTTTTTTTAATTTACAACATTTAAGTCGACTTTATCACAATATAATATAAAATGAAATGGTTCAACAATTTGAAGCAATCACGTTTCATCGGATTACAAGAATATTTTTATTCAACTCCAAATTACCATATTCGGTCGGTGTATCAATATATTCATTGTGCTCAAGGCCTTTGCCGAAGGGCAAAAAAAGTGTGACTGAATCTACGAAGTAGCTTTTCTTTTAATATAGTGAAACAAATATATATTACATATTATTAAAATATTTTTAAAATTGACACATATTGTGTATCAAGGTCAAAAGTTAGTATGGCTTTTTTTAAACGCTCGAAGTTTTCAATGATTTTGTCTATCCACATAATTGCATTATTACAAATATCATAATAAAAAAGAAGTGCTATTTATCAAAGCCAATGCCGTGGATAATATATTTTAACGACTATAGTTATGAATCCTATAGTTAATCGTAATATAACAAAAATTACAAATAGAGGATATTTGTTTGTTTTGCATGTAAGATTGAAATATAATTTCACTGAGTGAACACCAGATGCCATATTTTCACGAGTGGCGTAGCCACGAGTGAAAATATAATAGCTGGTGTTCACGAATGAAATATATTTCAATCTTATATGTAAAACAAATAAATTTTCTTTTTATTTCATGCTTTTTAAGTGATTTTAAGTATTTTTTACTGATTTTGCCGCGTAACGTCGCGCATTCTCCATTGTGACGTCATCACATCATGACGTCACATCATTAATTTTGAAATATAGTTCTGTTAAATTTTGTCTAATTTTGTTTCATTTTTAACATGATGTATGGTGACATTGCCTTTCTTTTCCTAAAGAAGCAAAATTTACGCATGACAGCATTTATTTCTGCCTGTTACTCCATTTCGTTATGATTTTCTATTCATCCGCATTTAGATATAGTCCGGCTACAGTGAAAATTATATTTTATAAATTTCA
The DNA here is from genome assembly GCF_026571515.1 of Ruditapes philippinarum. Taxonomy (NCBI): domain Eukaryota; kingdom Metazoa; phylum Mollusca; class Bivalvia; order Venerida; family Veneridae; genus Ruditapes; species Ruditapes philippinarum. Next base: position 10,245 of record NW_026867302.1, on the reverse strand, counting down.
CTAGTGGTTTATCAGAATATAATCATCTGATATATTACAATAAAACACTGGAAAGCATGAAATAAATGCTATTTCTATAGGAGTTCAAATGATTAAAGTTATCATTTCACCAAATATGTATAATACGAGCTATACTATTTTTGAAATTTCTTATTTATTTATTTATTTATTTATTTATTTATTACTTGTTTATTTATTTATTTACTTATTTATTCATTTATTTACTTTTATTTATTTATTTATTTATTTATTTATTCATTAATTAATTAATTTATTTATTTATACTTATTTATTTATTTACTTATTTATTTATTAATTTATTTATTTATCTATTTATATTTATTTATTTATTTTATTTATTTATTTATTTTATTTATTTATTTATTTATTTATTTGCATACTCCATTCGATTACGTCGTATTTGTTTTTGAAATATTATAGTTGTATGAAGACCCGGTTTTATCTGAAGAAACTGTTTTAATTCATTAAATCTTATCTTCCTATTTTCTTTTCATCTTCCCTGTTCTTAATTTTGCTGATGACTTGTGCATAACCTATAATTTAAATCATTTTGTAGTATAAGCAAAAACTTAAGTATCTACTATTTATTTATTTCAAGATAAGCAGAGTGATGAGCTCAAGAACACCTATTGATCCTTTATCATTTTTAAACCGAAAATAGACGAGAAGTTAAGTATGATATATTGATTTGATTTTGACATTGCATTTGTTATTGTCGCTTAATAAGGTAATTGATCACTTTATCAGGTGATTTTGATTTATTTAAACCGAAAGTGCATTTGAAATAAAATCGTTTGGAATTGAATACATTGACAGGTAAATTTATTATTCATTTTTAGAAACCGAAAGTACATTTGAAAAATAAAATCAATTTTAAATAAATACATTGCCGGATAAACTTATTAATCCTTTTTTGAAACCGAAAGTACATTCGAAATAAAATCAGTTGGTAATAGGTAAATTTATTTATTTATTTATTTATTTATTTATTTATTTATTTATTTATTTATTTATTTATTTATTTTATTTATTTATTTTTGGAAAGCGAAAGTACATTTGAAATAAATTGGAATTGAATACCTTGTCGGTTAAATTTTTTATTTTTTGTTGTTGTTGTTTTTTTTGTTTTTTTTGTTTTTTTTTTTACCGACTTTGCATTTGAAATAGAACCACTTTAAAGCTAGGATTAGGATAACTAGGACAGTACACTGTGAGTAAACATTGATCGGTTACGAATCCTTCATGCATGGCTTAAACAATATGCATATTTTATACTGACACGCAATAATAAGAATAAAGGGTTTCATTTTTTTATTATGATAAACATAGTCTTAATCCAATACTATATCAATTACAATATGCGATCAATTTAAATGTTTAAATTTCTATTTTATTTCAGTCAAGTCAATAAAACTAAGTTTCACAAAAGCTGAAGTATGGGAAGTAAACCTAGTGCACAAAGACAGATAATTGTACCTTACCCATCTGAAAATGGCCAGAATTGCCCTGGTGAAAATACAGATTACACCGTATATACGGATAGCGGGAATAGAGAGGATTCAAGTTTTGGCGATCCCCTTTTAGTTACAGCTATTGATTTTGGAACGACATATTCGGGCTCTGTATTTTGTTTTAAAGGCTACAAAAATAGAATTTTGGCAGGGACGCAGGGTTTCTATCAAGACGATGAACGGATACCGACTGTTATTTTATTAAATCCTGACCAAACTTTCAATTCCTTCGGATACGAAGCGCAAGATACGTATAGCAAGCTTAAAGAAGAAAAAGCTCAATATTTTTATTTTGAACATTTCAAAATGGCGCTGTATAAGAACATGGAGTCATCATCAAACACAACCACTTTAATGGATATCAGAGGAAGACGAGTAAAAGCAAAAGATATTTTTGTAATGCTCATTAAAAATCTGCTTCACCTTGCAATGGATATAGTAAAGGGACTACAAACACGTGATATAGCCTGGATTGTCACCATACCAGCGTCGTGGTCTGAATCGTCTAGGAAGCTCGTACAAGATTCCGTATTATCCGTGGGAATAGAGGATAAAAATCTTCATTTTGTTCTTGAACCCCATGCGGCAGCCGTGTATTGTATGAATGTGGACACATCTTCAACTTCTAGTCCTATGTCAAGGCCCCCCAAAGAACTTCATTCTGAATTAGCTGATACCGCAGAAGAAACGGGCATAACAGTCGGAGACAAATGTATTATCTTAGATATCGGCGGAGGTTCAACAGATATTTGGGTTTATGAAGTAGAAGGTCAAAATGAATTAAAAGAAATGCATAAAGCTACCGAAGAAATTGGAGGCAACTCTGTGAATTCTGAATTTATTGAGCTAATGAAAGGTCTTGTGGGAGAACCCGTCTGGTCCGACTTTCAAGAAGACTATACTGGTTCCTATTACACGTTAATGCGAGACTTTGATCGGAAGAAACGATCGTTCTCCAATGATGTTGACAGTGTTACAATGTCGTTAGAAAATGAGCTTCTGCACGTTCTTAAAGAGACAACAGGAGACACGCTTAGTGACGTCATAACAATGATAGGGGCAGACGACAAAATAAAATTCAAAAGTCATCTCAATAAAGTAACTCTGGATAAAGAGACAATGGAAGAACTGTTCGAAAAGTCTGTTGACGCAATTGTACAACTAATAGAGAAAACTCTGCGTGTCTGTCAGAAATGGAGTGTACATACCATGTTTATGGTGGGAGGGTTTTCCGAATCTCCTTATCTAAGGGAAATAATAAGATCAAAATTTAGCGAAATAAGAGTTGTCTTTCCTGACGATGCAAAGCTTGTCGTTCTGAGAGGGGCAGTGATTTTGGGATATCAGTCACAATAGGCGGTACACAGTTTTAACTAGAACTCCGCGAGTCGGATGTGTCGCCTTGTGAACAATGTAGTTTAGGGGAAATGGCCAGGACAAAAATGAAAAATGAAAAATAACAAAGGGCAATAACTAAAAAAATAATAAGTGCAGAGCAGCAGTTTCTGTACACTGCACTTCTTATCAATAAGATCTATCATTCTATGATGTTTCAAGTCCATAGCTTTCATACTTGAGGAGAAATGACCAGGACAAAAATAAAGTAAGAAAATCAACAAAGGGCATTAACTCAAAAATAAGAAATGCAGGGTATCAGTTCTTATGCACTGCACTTCTTTTTAATGAGATCTATCATCCTATGAAGTTTCAAGTCCATAACTTTTATACTTTCAGAGAAATGGCCTGGACAAAAATCAAGTATGAAAATTAACAATGGGCCATAACTCAAAAAATAAAAAATGCAGAGTACCAGTTCTTGTGCACTGCACTTCTTCTTAATGAGACCTATCATCCTATGAAGTTTCAAGTCCATGGCTTTTATACATTAGGAGAAATGACCCGGACAAAAATAAAGTATGAAAATTAACAAAGGGCAATAACTCAAAAATTAGGAAGTGCAGAGTACTGGTTCTTGTGCACTGCACTTCTTAATAATGAGATCTATCATCCTATGAAGTTTCAAGTCCATAGCTTTTTTAGTTGAAGAGAAATGGCCCGGACAAAATTAAAGTATGAAAATTAACAAAGGGCAATAACTCAAAAAATAAGAACTGCAGAGTACCGGTCCTTGTGCACTGCACTTCGGGTTATTGAAAGAAGCATGCATACCAAGTTTGAAGTCAATCAGACTTATAGTGACTGAGTTATGCTCCGGACAAGCTTTAGGGGACGCCGACGACGACGCCGACAACGACGCCGCCGCCGACACCGCCGACAAAAGTAACCCCTATATGTCACCTTTTCAAGGCGACACAAAAACGGAAATCGATAGCATTACTTATAACGGGACTGAGTTTTAAGCGCGGAGATGACAACAAGTATATCTAAAGACAATACATAGTTACATAGTACAGAATTCATTTTATAAAATTAATAATACATGTACACAATTTGAAGTAGGGATGACGACTTTTTTTTAAATCAGACACAGCACAGTGAGTGAAGGAACTTATCCATTACTTTGTGTTGTCTTAATTTGTCACATTTGTTAATGCACATGAGAATTTGAAAGAAGCTGACAACGAAAATGTAATGTGTTTGAAGCATTCAGACAAAGTGCTTCAGTCAATTACAAACGGTAAAGTAAGCATAAAAATGGCTGTTTCAAAAACACGAAGGAATTTGTTATCTTAAAAATAAAAATATTCATTGTAAAATTATCATTATACAATAATTATGACTTTGGCAACTTCTGTGATAAATGTAAATAGTATTAGCAAAGTTCTTTTCGAATTATAATTGCCGACATGTATTCCATCTTATGAATAACAAATGACGTAATATTTATTGTTAAAGGCACATTATGCCACAGAAATCTATAATTTTTTTTATATTTTTTTTAGAAACTTTAAACGTGTGTTCTATAATGGATTTAGAGCATATTAGATGTTTAACAACTTCAAAAGTTGAGCTGAATATGCAGTAATGTGTAGCTACCTTTAGTAGCAACATGTAAACAAAGTAGTATTTTGACTTCCATTCAAAATACTCATTAGAGCAAAGTAACTAAACGATAGTTTATCTATCTATGTCGTGATTTTATTTTTTGTTTCTTTTGAAACTGTAACAAGATACAAAAAAATATAATATAGTTTTTGATAGAGAAAAAATGATAGCATTTCTGAGGCATACTGGGCCTTTAAATATTTAAACCATGTAATTTATATCAGAAAAGTAATAAACAAGAGCTTAATATTGTATTATCATTTATATATTATTTCTTATTAATTACATTTTACTACATTTATACTCTCTTGCTCAAATGCATTATTGTTTATTACTTATACAATTGTCTTTTGTCTAAATTTAATCATCATTTATTTTCTTTACATTAAAAAGCGCCAGCAGAATAGGACCATATTTTCATTCTTTTACTTCATTTCAAACTCTAGTCACTTTTCTTTACATGATAAATGGTACCTTTCGTATAATTCAGAAACTGATTTTGTGTTTTATTAAATATGTTAATTTAATAATGTTTGTTTATTGATGAAATTTAAATGAATGAATGAATGAATGAATGAATGAATGAATGAATGAATGAATGAATGAATGAATGAATAGATAAAAACAAGAGCACCGCTAGGCGGAGCATTATATGCCCGAAAGTGTTTTTTTTCTAGTAAGGATGAAGCATTCATTAGACATGGGAATTAGCTGTTCATCCTATAAAATTTTACAGATGTAGGTTGATTAATACTTAAGTCATTAATAATGACCTTAACCTTTGACCTTGTGACCCTAAAATCAATAGGGGTCTTCTACCTTATATGGACAATCATCCTATGAAGTTTGAATATGTGGGTCAAATGGAACCTAAGTTATGCTCCGGAAACTGTTTTCAGTATCAAGGTAATAGTGACCTTGACCTTTGACCTTTTGACCCCAAAATCAATAGGGGTCTTCTACCTAATATGGACAATCAACTTATGAAGTTTGAACATTGTGGGTCAAATGGAACTTAAGTTATGCTCCGGAAACTGTTTTCTGTATCAAGGTAATAGTGACCTTGACCTTTGACCTTGTGACCCCAAAATCAATAGGGGTCTTCTACCCAATATGAACAATCATCCTATGAAGTTTGAACATTGTGGGTCAAATGGACTTAAGTTATGCTCCGGAAACTGTTTTCAGTATCAAGGTAATAGTGACCTTGACCTTTGACCTTGTGACCCCAAAATCAATAGGGGTCTTCTACCCAACATGGACAATGATCCTTTGAAGTTTGAACATTGTGGGTCAAATGGAACTTAAGTTATGCTCCAGAAACTGTTTTCAGTTTTAAGGTAATAGTGACCTTGACCTTTGACCTTGTGACCCCAAAATCAATAGGGGTCTTCTACCCAATATGGACAATCATCCTATGAAGTTTGAACATTGTGGGCCAGATGAAACTTAAGTTATGCTCCGGAAACCAAATTGCTAACGGACAAATTGCTAACGGACGGAAACTGTTTTCAGTATCAAGGTAATAGTGACCTTGACCTTTGACCTTTTGACCCCAAAATCAATAGGGGTCATCTACCCAATATGGACAATCATCCTATGAAGTTTGAACATTGGGGGCCAAATGGAACTTAAGTTATGCTCCGGAAACCAAATTGCTAACGGACAAATTGCTAACGGACGGACGGACGGACGCCAGGGGGTATAACATAATATGCCCTTTCGGGCATATAAAAATTAATTAATTAATTAATTAATATGAATCATACACGAGTGAACCCTATAGGGGTCTCGTTGGCGGGGTGGTCACCGGCTTCAAGAAATTGCTGCTCACTGCTGTAGATTCAAATCTCGTTAGGCACTTTAGATTCTAACATGTGAAATAGCTGTGCAGCTAGCTTTATGAACGTCGGTTGTTCTACTCATGTGCACACTCATGACGAAATGGGCACCTGAGACCTTCCTCCACCTTTACAATGTTGGTGTGACAAACCCAACATAAACAAACTGACAAACCTTAGACCTTCAGAGGGTTTTTAAAAAAAAAAAACAAAAAAAAAAACAGATGAGCCCCTGTCACGACAAAACCAACATAATGGGTTTGCGACCGCAGTCTGATCAGGATCCATGCTGTTCGCTATCAGTTTCTCTACTTGTAATAGGATTTGTAAGCGAACAGCATGGATCCTGATCAGACTGCGCAAACCCATTATGTTGGTTTTGTCGTGACACGGCTCAGATATACATGTACATCATTTTAAACAAATATTTTACTTACTTAAACATCAGGAACGTCAAAATTGTGATCCCAAGGCCGATAATTGAGATAATAAGTCCAATTTTTGTAATGATGCCTAAAACGAGCTTGTCTGTGTCGGAGATATCCACAGCTTCCAGGTCCTAATAAACAAATGAGACAAAAATCATGTCTTTTTTACTAATTTGCCTGTACAATTTCAAAAATAACAACGTCTGTTACTGATGAAGATTTGATGTATAAAATAGTGTTTTTTACGTAATTCTATTATGCTTTTCCGTTAAGGAAATGACCCTAGATTAAGTTGGTGTATGTATAACTTTTGGTCCAACCCTTTTTGTATGTGCTTAAGATTTTTATGTTAAGTTATATTAATATATCATGTAAATATATACAATAAAATATTATAAAACCAAGTGCTTTTCCTATTGCTTCTGGGTTTGTTTGTTTTTTTTTTGTTGTTTTTATAAGTTTTCATTACATATAAATTTTCATTTCGAATTACTTAAAATATTTTTTTAAAAAACCACCGAGGCTTATTAAGTATTACAATTTTGTAACGCCGGAAATTTCTGCTTTCCATGTAAATACCAATAAAACATTCCGATTATTATGACGTCATAATTATTTTAAATTTCTTTTTTTGCAAAAATAGGAAGATTCTTCATACTTACTATGAGCACAGCAAAATTTGTAAGGTGGTTACACTTGCAAACAACTCGGCCATACTCGTTCGAGACTAACGTGCAACCTTTGGTATTCCAACCTCCGGCGTCTTCATTAGCGGAATAATTCCAGTAAGCGCACACAAGATTGTCGCTTTTCTGTAACAAAAAATGTAGTAAAGTTGTCTTAAAGCAACAAGGTAGGAATCAAGGTTAAAGGTAATAACCCTGCATTGACAAGCATACTTCACATTTGGACAAAACAACCTTTTGGACAAGAGCTTGTAAAAGGTCATAATGATCCAATCAAAATGTCAAACTTTGCTTAGTGTCATGAGTTTGCCGTCTACTTATGAATTATAAAAGTAGGTTGAAAAAGTTGCATTTAAATATACTTATCTATAGAATATTATTAAATTGATAAAATGAAAATACTAGTTATATGTATAACAGCAATGTTAATGATGGAAAGACCCATCAACCGATTACAACATCTATCTTTATAAACATTCAAATATGCTTTTGTAGCGACATCTACATATTGGTCCATCAAACATGCATTCTCTCCTATGTCAGGGTCGAAATCGAATTATACAAACGTCCTACCTTATAAGTGTAAAAGACAACTGTGACGTAATCATTTCCTAAATCGACGATTGGTTGGTTGTTCTTCGTCAATCGAGCTGCAGCCACTTTACTATTTATCTTAAATTTACTGCTGATTACAGAAAATAAATCCGTATTTCCGTATATTTGAAACGTTAATTTTGTTCTTTTTCCTGAAAGTACACTTACATATTTTCAAGTTGATTTTTGTTAAATCATATTTTACATCACACGACACCAAGAATAAAAAGTTTTTTATAATGAAAATTAAAGCATCTAGGGCATAATGGTCCTTTAATAACTGAAAAAATCCTTTCTTAAAAAAAGGAAATAAGTAAAGAAGTAATAATAGTTTGCTGAATCTGCTATCGGGATGCGGACGGTCACACCGGTGTAAACAGGGCAGTTACTGATTTACTTCAATATAAAGAAATGGTATAACTTTGTTTTGAAAATTAAAAAGTTGCTGGTTACCTTCAAGAAGTGACTTGGTCAGATAAATCGCCGTGTCCGTATCCGGTACTTCAACGTTGCCTGGTTCTCGAACTGGACTTAATTCATCCTTCTTTATCTCTATATTATCAGTTTTATCGAGACTGATACCAATCGTGACATTGTTTTCATTACCCGTCTGCTGCCAAATCTCGCTAACAACGAGATCTTGAATAAATTGGGCGTTACTTTTGCCAAGCAGAGCGAGATTGTTGGTTAAGTCGTCCACCGATAAAATTATTCTGAAATTACCAATTTGACTAAAGTTCTGACAGTTTCAGACAAAATGCTGATTCAAAAGGAAAATGCTGGAATTATAAATGAAATAGATACATATATCTTATGTATTTTGTACCTGAAATTTGAATATACATGTATATGATTTGATACTTAAAGTAAAATCTTGAGTCTGGTCAGTTTTCACTTTAACTTTGATTTATTTTTTACAATGCCACCCTCGAAACAAAATGATAGTTTCATGTTTTGAAACATACATGTATCTACCATCAAATGTCGAGTAAAGTCAATGGTAATTTACTATGTATTTACGGCAGAATGTCGAGTAACGTGAATGATAGCTTTACCGGTGAAATAAGACATTAGGTGTCCTTCCGTGTATTATTTCAGGCACTGACGGACAGTCGAGTATAACCACCGACGAAAGGTCTCTCACATGAAAGAAACCACTGTTCCTGTTGGGATTCGAATGTGTGTGTGTGTTTGGGTTTGTTTACCCTCGCCACCGGAAAGAGACCATATGGGCGAGCATATACTTCATTTATAACCTTTTAAAAAGGGGGAGCTGATGTTTAATTACTTATTGTTATATCCGTACATGTGTTTATGTGCATACCATATCCCCCATGACAGGGTAGTCTCTACGTACAACCTCTGCCATGGGAGGAAGATGGGGCAATCCCATACTAAGATTAAGAATTCTAAAATTAAATTATTAAAAAGCACTTATTTTAAAATTGGCCAAGACGTTTATAGAAGTTACCGTCTTTTATAACAGGTCTATCTAATATTTAGTATAACTAAATAATTTAAAAATATTACCTATAATTGTAGAGTTCGCATACTTGCGAAGAAGGCATGTCAGGAACGTTTTCTGACCAATTCATTGTGGGCTGATTATTTAAGTTGGTTTCTATTTAAATGTTATAAACCGTATACATTGGGATGCATATAATTAATTACATGTTTGTAATTAGCAGAGTTTGTTTTAAATTTTGTAATTTTTGTAAGTTCTACCGAACACCCGCTTTATAAAGTTAATTTTGATTGGTTTAGAGAGGATTGCCTCCTTTGTTCTCATTGGCCTAAAATTCTCTGTTTACAAAATAAGGAGGTCAATCCGATTTTGTGATAATTTGCAAATTTTCTTAATTTTCGGATTGACCTAATTCGACAAGTTTGTCGCGCGAAAGTGATAGAGATTTAGCAGGTGCCCGTTGCATCCAATGTATACGTGTTTTTACCAACTTTATTTCAAAATTAAAACAAATATGATAGCTAAAATGTGGTGGAAACGGCCTTATCTATTTATCACTGTCTCATGGTCTATAAATTATTATGCATCTAGATATACACACATAATAATTAATCTTCTATTACTTAAACAATTCATAGAAGAATAAGAAAAAATCTAAGTCCCAAATATGGCTAATAATAATAACTTGGTTTA